>NC_133618.1:445878107-445958107 GCF_048593235.1 Sminthopsis crassicaudata | reverse complement strand
GATGCCTGACTCCTGCTTCCTTCAAAGAAGTGATGATCCAGCTCTACATAATGAGATATATGTTTTAAAATATGGTCAATATAATGTAACAAAATTGTCCAGTTTGTGTCTCTTTCTGGTTTTTTGGTTGTACATATTTTTAAATGGTTTATTGACTCTCTCTCTCTCTCTCTCTCTCTCTTTCTTTCTCTTTCTTCTCTCTTACCTCCCTCCCTCTCTCTTTCTCTTCTCTTTTCTTCCCTTCCTCTTTTTCTCTCCCTCCCTTCCTATCTCCCTCTCCTTCCTTCCTTCTTCTATCCCTCCCCCTACCTCCTCCCTTTCTCTCTCTCTTTCTCTCTCCCCTCCCTCTGGCTCTCTTTTTCTTCTCTCTCCTTCCTTTACTCTTTTTCTCTCCCTCCCTCCATATCTCCTTCTCCTTTCTTTTGTCCCTCCCCCTACCTCTTCCCTTTCTCTCTGTCTTTCTCTCTTTGCTCCTCCTTCTCCTTTTCTTCCTTCTTTTCCTTCATAAACTAAATAAATGAAAGGTTGTTTTATTACTATTAAATTTTTAATATACACTTTAAAAAACCAAATGACAGAACAAAAGTTCATAGTTTTATATATAATGTACTTTTGTTCTCTGAATATTGGAATGATTGCTTGTTGATAGCTATTAAGTTTATGGTGAAGAAAACATTAAAAAAAAAACCTTGGGTCACATAATCTAGGCTATTAACAATACAATTCAAGGTACTTGTATTAAATGTGTTTCATTTCAATGGCAAAATCATAGTGTGCAGCACTGCAAATGAAGAGATCCTATATGGCACAGGTTCTGCTTCCAAAGAGCTTGCATTCAAATAAAGATGTTTAAACAAATCACTCTTGTACAAGAAAGGGGTTATGAATAAATACACAAAAGAATGAATGGATGAGTGAACAGCCTTTATTAAGCACTTAATATGTACAAAGCACAGGGGGTACAATTAGAAAAATAAAGTAATTGTTGCTCTCAAGGAACTTACATTCTAATAATGAAAAGCAACATACATAAGAAATCTTCAGCTTCAAATTAGATGATAAGGACCCATCCTTAGGGTTCAGCAGTAAATTAGATGGTAATGTATGTTTTTACTATCATTTATACACATAATCATATGCCTGTCCAAGGTTGAACCACTTGATGCCAAGGACACTGGCAAGAACTTTATTTTCAGGGTCTTCAGATGCTGTGGAACCAAGTTTTTTCAGATCCTTTTCATGTGGACACCTCTGACTATGTTTAATCAAAGCAAAATATCTGGATGAACCACAATGATGTTTTATCTGATCATTTGCTAGAGCAACATTGTAGATAAAATTTAGGAATGTACCTTAGAAGTCATCTAGCCATCAGGTCAGAAGACCATAGAGCTAGAAGTAGAAGGGACCTCAAAAGGCAACTAATCCTACCACCTTATTATTTTTTGATGTATGGGGGAGAAGCAATCAGTGATAGTGACTCTCTTGGGGTCCCATAGCTGGTAAGTGTCTGATGCTAGATATGAACTCAGATCCCTCCCTCCTCCAGGGCCAGTACAGTATCCACTGTGTCACCTGGCTGCCCTCACCCTCTTAATTTAGAGATGAGGGAACTCATTCCCAGAGATACTGACTTGCCCAAAATCACAAGGTTAAGTTTTCAAGTCTCAAGTTCTCTATCTAAAAATTTTCCTTCAAAGCCTCTCCTCCCACCCAATAAGCCCCCTGTCAGTTGTCATTTCTTATGATGAAGAATAAGGTATTTGGGATGACTTTTCCAGAGTAAATGCTGAAAAATTTTTATACCATTTGAAAGTAGAAGTCACAAATAGGCACAGGAGTTGGAATTATTTGGAAAACAGACAAAAATAACAAATGTTTATGTAGCATCTTAACCCACTTTATTTCATGTTCCTAAAAAAGTGAGATAAGTTCTATAGGCATAATTGTTCCCATTTTACAGTTGAGGAAGACTGAGATACAGAAATCAAAGGACTTACTCATGATCACATTGCTAATACATGTCCAAGGTAAACTTTGATTCCAATTCTTCCTAATGCCAAATCTAGGAATTATCCACATAATCTGCTCTCTCTCTACAAAATGAATTCAATTTTTGAGGACTCAAGAGTCATTAAGAACATTAGCTCCTTGCATTATAGAAGTACATTATAATGTACTTCTGGGCCTGCAGATGGAATGGAGTACAAGAATGACTGAGCATGGATATTGGGGAAACCTTCAGACAAGCTTGTTGTTTTTAAAGTCCCTGTCATAGCCTGATTTTTCCTCATTTGCTTCTTTCTCATGAAGACCAAGTGAAAAGAAGTACAGCTGCATGACCTCTGGGGCAGGCAGCCTTTCTGCAGAATGAATTAGTAAAGCAACTCCTTCCCAAGTGGTTTATTTACCCTCTGGTGAAATCAGTGTCCTCTGACTTGTCACTGCTATTCAAAATGTCATTTCAAGGTTCATACATCACCAGCCCAGTAGACCAACTGATTGACTGACTGACCATAGCTGAGACAGTATGGTGTATCTCTAGCTCTGTTGCAGGATACTGGGAAACAGATTCTCTCTTTCTCCACCCACATTTTTTTCTCTACATTTCTATTTCTCTGTGTCTCCCTCCATCTCTTCCTCTCTCATTTTCTCTGTGTGTCTCTCTCTGTCCTTCTCCCTTTTCTCTCTTCTCTTTCTTTCTCTCTTCCCTCTCTTCTCTCTTTCTATATCTTTCTTCTTGTTTGTTAATCTGTTTTGTCTCCTTCCCTCCTTCCTTCTTTCTCATCCTCTCTCTGTCTCTGTCTCTTTGTGTTTCTGTGTCTCTGTCTGTCTCTGTCTCTGTGTCTCAATTCCTTTATGGCTCTGTCTCTGCTTCTGCTCTCTGTGTGTGTGTGTGTGTGTGTGTGTGTGTGTGTGTGTCTGTCTGTCTGTCTGTCTGTCCCTCTCTCTCCCTCAGTTTCTAACTCAATAAAATTAGATTGTCAGGAGCTATTGGAAAGGGCTTTTGTTAAAAAAAAAAAAAAAAAAAAAAAAAGGACTTCAGCTCATAGCTTGGTTCTGTCACTTACTATAGATATGAATTTGGTCAAGTCATCTCACTTTACTGTAACCTCAGTTTCTTCTACTATAAAATGAGGCGTTTAAAGTAAATGTTTCCTAAGTCCTTCCAACTTTAATTCTATGACCCAAAAGTATCTTCCAAATCTAGAATTATTTTATATATAATTGTATATATAAACAAAAAATGTTGATTTTGCTTCTTCCCTGAAATAGGCTAGCCTTCATTCTATCCTTTGCCCCATTCCTCATGGGTATGATTTGCTGAAATCTATAACTAGGTTATAAATGACTACAGGTGTCACATTCCTTTTAGGGGTGTCACTATCTTTGTCAAGCCAAAGATTCTACTTCTCCTCATCTGTTGTTCTTGGGTACGCTAAAGGCAATTTATTGGTGTCCTAAATAATATAGACAAACTCATCTTATTTAGATTGGTCCTCCGAAGGGACCACATGTTTGTAGGTTCTTTGCCAGAAATTCCCCTTGCTCTGCACATCTGTAGGCCAAGAAACTCAGCCCCACCTCTTCTCCAATCCTCCCCATTGCCCCCAAGGACCTTATGGTGGCCTCTAAGATTTGGGCACTAACAGCAGCTACAGCTGTGAATGTGAGATATGGGGCCAGATCCCAAGTCCCCAAGCCCACTGGGCAGCAGAGGGATTTGCTTCTTCCAAGTATTTGTCCTCTTGTTGCAGAAGAACTCGATCCCTCTGACAGACTGGAGTTCTGAGGAATGAAGGGTTCCCTTGCAGCCAGTTTATTTATATGCCACATGAATTTACACGGAGGAGGGCATGGAGAGAGGACTCGGGGAGCCAGGGCTAAGGTCCAATTGTTCTAGAAGGAGACCTGGTTCTTTTCATGGTGGGTGGTCTGAAAAATGAAATGGGTCTGGTTCTGGCAGCTGAACCCCGGCACTAGCAAAGGTTCTGACTTCAGATCCCGGCCCTCCACCTCCCCAGTGCAGGAAATTCCAAGTTAAAACCGAAACTGTAGCCTTCTTCCTCATGTAGCACTTCCAATGCTTGCATGGCAAGGACCCCAGAGCCGAGCACAAGTCACCAGGCAGGCCATGTGGGTTGAATTACCAAGGAAAGAGATTGTGGTGATGAAGTCCCAAACATCCTTCTTAATTCTTCACTGCCCTGACTTGGGAGCCCACTAACTACTACACTCCCTTATTCTTACTGACTGTCTCTGCCTCTGCTTTTGTTCTTCCTCCATCTTTCTCTGCCTAGCTCTCAATCTTTATCTGTCTCTCTTTTCTCTGTCTCCATCTTTCTGTTTCTCTCTGAATCTTTATCTTTTTGTCATTGTCTCTGTCTCAGACTGATTGTCTCCTCTCTGTGTATCTCTTGTGTTACTTATACTCTCCCCTCAGTCTGTTTTCTTTCTCTCTCTCTCTCTCTCTCTCTCTCTCTCTCTCTCTCTCTCTCTCTCTCTCTCTCTCTCATTCTCTGTCTTTTCTCTCTTTGTCTCTGTTGATCTCTGCCTCTTCTCTCTGACTCTCTGTCTCTGTCTCTATTTGTCTCTGAATCTCTGTCTCCACCTTTCTATCTCTGTCCCTCTGTCTCCCTCTGCCTTCCTGCCCTGTTTTATTATATCCCTACTCACATCTAGGTCTGTTTGTCTGTCAGTCTGTCTCTTCTCTGTCTCTCTCATTCTCTGTCTTTGTCTTCTCTCTGTGTTTCTGTCTATCTCTGTGTCTCACTCTCTGTGTGTCCCTATTTTGTCTCTGTCTCTACCTCTCTATCTCCATCTCTCTATCTCTGCTTATCTTTGTCTGTATCTGTCTTTCTACCTCCATCTCTCTTTGTCTCTCTCTTCAGCCCAAATCTGTGATTTCATTTGTGTGCAAATCTCCTTCCACAGCTCCTTTTTAATACAGCCTAGACCATGGAAACATTGGATGTCTCATCCCAGTTACATGGCGAGTATATGTCAGAAGAAGGACTTGAAGACAGGCTTTCCTGATTCTTATTATCTTCTGTTGCCTCAGTGCTTTGATATTTTTGACTATTGATTTAACTATGGCTTCTTTCAAGACTGAGTTCAAATCCTGCCTTTTGCAAGAGGCCTTTCTCAGTCCTCTGAGCAACATTCTTTCCCTTTAAGATTAGTTCCTATTCATTCTGTATGTATCTTGCATCTACTTATTACATTTCATTTTCTACTTCCCCAAATATAATTTAAGTATTTTAAGGGCTAGGACTGGTTTTGTCCTTTTTCTTATACCCTCAGTATTAAGAATGATGACTGGCACATAATAATCATTTTAAAAATTATGAAATAGCAAAGAAAGCCTCATTATATAATTTCAAATACACAGAGTTGCTCAAGGAAAGATTCTATGATGTGATGTGTTATAGTCTCCAGTTTCCTAAACTGGTTTGTGATCCATTTTAGGGTCTCATGACTGAATGTGGAATCACAAAATTATGATTTATAATCAGTAAATGTTTGATTTGTGTACCTAGTTTATATTCTTATATATTCAGGCTCACATAAAAATTCTTCAGGCAAAAAGAGGTCATGAGTAGGAAAGGTTTAAGAAACTGTTATAAAAGGCTTGTCTCTACCTACCATTATTAGCACATTTTGTTATAGCACCAGCTGGCAATATTTCATCATGCAGGCCTAGAAAAATAATTGTCAACTATTAGAATGACTGGCCAGAAAGAAGGTGGTATAATTTTTACTTGATCTGTGGACTGTGAATCAGGAAACTTAACTCTATTCCAACTCTATTGTTAAGTCATTATAAGACCCTGGGCCAGTAGCAAAATCTCCCTTTATTTAATTAGTTCTTTCTCTGCTAAATGACAAGAACCAATCAATGAATTGACATTTATTAAGAACCAGTTATATGCTTAATTAAGGACATGATTGCAAAATATATATAAAATAAAGCAAAGTTATTTCTCATTGTTATAAAGCTTTTTTTATTTTCAAAACATATACACAGATAACTTTTAACATTCACTCTTGGAAAAACCTTGTGTTCCAAAATGTTTTTCCTTCCCTCCTCCTTATTCTCTCCCATAGACAGCAAGTAATCCAATATATGTTAAACATATGCAATTTTTCTATATAGAGTTCCACAATTCCACAAGAAAAATCAAATCAAAAAGGAAAAAAAATTAAAGCAAAATGCAAGCAAACAACAAAAAAGTGAAAATACCATATTATGATCTATATTCAATTCCCTTAGTCCTTTCTCTGGGTGCAGATGGCTCTCTTTATGACAAGACCATTGGAACTGGCCTGAATCACCTCACCATTCAAAAAAGCCACATCCATCAAATGATCATCATATATTCTTGCTGTTGCTATGTACAATATTCTCCTGGTTATACTCACTTCACTTAGCACCAGTTTATGTAAGTCTCTCTAGGCCTCTCTGAAATCATCCTGTTGGTCATTTCTTATACAACAATAATATTCCATAACATTCATATACTATAACTTACCTAGCCATTCTCCAACTGATGGACATTTACTCAGTTTCCAATTCCTTAAAACAAACTTACTTTATGGGAGATGCACAATCAGTTTGGGGAGAGGGAACAGAAAAGAAAGATTCACCCTGAAGATGGTACATATGCTAAGATTTGAAGATCTTACAAAGTTTTAAAAGAATAATAAATATCTCATTTAACTCTGTACAGGGTTGTGATTTTTAAGAGAGATTCTAAATATTTGTAGCCACTCTTTTTGGTGGCAAAGATTTAGACAATGAGTGGATGCCCTTCAATTGGGGAATACCTGAATAAGTTATGGTATGTGAATGTAGCAGCATGTTACTGTTTTATAAAAAATGATGAATAGGATAATTTTAGAAAAGCCTAGAAAGATTTATATGAACTGATGTTGAGTGAAGCAAACAGAGCGAGGAGAACATTGTTGTATGATTATCAACTATGATAGATTTGGTTTTTCTCAACAATTCAGCAATCCAAGGCAATTTCAATAAACTTTGAGTGAAAAATGACATACAGAAAGCGAGAACTATGAAGAATGAATATAGACCAAAGCATAGTATTTTTACATTTTTTGTTTGTTTTTCTTTTTGTTCTAATTTTTCTTTCCCAACATGATTCATGGTTCAAAAAATGAATGTATATGCCTAAACTAAAATAAATAAATAGAAGAATTTTTTAAAAAGTGATTCCATGTCCAAATACACACACACACACACACACACACACACACACACACACACACACACACACACCTACCTTCTATTTGGTAGGGAAGGAAACTGTTGTCTTGTCCACAGTCAGACAATTGTGACTCTGCTCACTTGTACAGACCCAGCTCCCAAACTGATCTATTGTCCATTGCCTGACATACCATGTTTGTCATTTCTTTTTTTGCTTTTGCTCATGATGTTTCTACCACTTGGAATTACCTCTGCATTGTCCCCTCCTCTTATCTTAATTCTTTTTACCCTTCAAACATGAAACAAGTTCTAATTCAAACAGCAAACATTAATAAAACATGTATGATAAGAGTTAAAATTAAGTCATGGTGTAAAGAAGATCAGCTTGGAGTCAGAAGGACCAGGCTTAAAGACCTGCCTTTGACAAATGCTCTCTATGAGCATGGGCAAATCAATTAACCCCTCAAAATAGCCAGAGAACTTTCTGAGGCTAAGTTAGAAGAGTTGCTGATGTGCTTCAACAGAGAAAGTTTATTTCTTGGAAGGCTCTAAGAAAATCAAAGGTCCATACTCTCTTCAGTGAAAGAAAGAGAGGTAGAGATAGAGAGACAGACAGAGACACAGAGACAGAGACAGACAGAGACATGGATGGAGATACAGGGAGAGAGAGAGAGAGAGAGAGAGAGAGAGAGAGAGAGAGAGAGAGAGAGAGAGAGAGAGAGTAACAGAGACAGAGAGATACATAGAGAAGAAAAATAATAGGTAGGTAGATCTATCAGTCTATTAATCAATCAATAGATAGATAGACAGATGGATAGATACCATGTTAAAGACTCTAAAGATATAGTACTTGCCTAAGTCAAAGGAGTTTGATATCTATTTGGTGAAATAAGACCAATTTGAAAAATTAAATAATCTAGGACTGTAATAATGATTCAGAGTAATAATGAGCAAGATAACAGAACACAGTGCAAGATTCATTGGTAAATTAATGGCATAGGTATTAAGTGCAAGATAAATTAATAAAAAGAGAAAAAACCCTCAACAGCTTCCAACAGTTTTCTTTGACCATTCTACCTCATATGCCTACCAATAGATTCTTAATTTAAAGAACTAGACTTGTTGAGAAATTCTTACAGTGATTCTATTCCAAAGAAATTCTCATTTTGGTGTTCAGATATCAAGACAATGAATATGATTTCCTTCTGCTTTGAGCACACATGTCCAAACCCCAAATCCATCATAGTCTAAGTACAGACAGCCTTGCTTATCAAAATTTGTAGATGAAACAAAGATGGGCAGGATAGTTAACCCATCAGATGATAGAGTTGGGATCCAAAAAGTTCTAGTCAAGCAAGAATAGTGGGCCAAATCTTATATGACAGAATGTAATAGGGATAAGTGTGAATTACTATGTTTGGGCTTTTTAAAAAAACACATCCACTGAACAAGTGTAAAATGGGGGAAGTGTGTCTAGACAATAGTTTGTGTGAAAAGGAGCTGGGAGTTTTTAGTAGACTGCATGTCAGCTGTGTGATGTAGCAGCCAAAAAAAAAAAAGTAAGCCATTAAAGTTGTACTGAGAGTGCCATTTTGTCGATGATGTGGGAGAGCACAGCCCCATGGCCCATATTGATAGTATGAACTGGAGAACACTTAGTGGGTGATGAAGACCATAAAAGGATTTGAAACTGGACTGATTGGAAGAATCAGGGATGCTTAGCCTGGAAAAGAGAAAGCTGAGAGAATATGTAACTGTTGCTTTCAATGTGTGAAGGGCTGTCATATGAAAAAGGGGTCAGAATTGATTCTATCCCAGAGAGTACAATTGGAAGTAATGATATTGGTTGAACCTACAAAAAGTCTAATTCAGTTCAACAGAAGGGGAAAAATAAAAAAGGAACTTTCATAGGATCATAAATTAAAAGGAATATGAAAGGCCAACTTACTTCTCCACCCTCACCCATGTCTCCTCCATACATAATACATTTATAGATGAGATAACCAAGTATAAAAAGGTTATGTGAGTTCCTCCAGGAGTGAGTAACTGAGTTGTGTCAAATCCAGATTCTTTAACTCCAAGCCTTTCCACTGTTCCTCCAGGGAAGTATCATCTCATTCTCATCATTGCTGTGTATATATATACACACACACACACATATATATATATATATGTATATATATATATATATATATATATATATATATATATATATATATATATATATATATATATATATACATATATATATATATATACATTATATACATTTATATGTACATATATATATATATTTATTCATCATCATCATCAGTAACTTCCCACTGACGACCAACAAAACTTAACTTCCTTAACACTTCCGCTTTCTTCTCCAGACTCTTCTCCTATTACTTAATGGTTTATAACCTCTATTTCAATGACAGATATCATTTATTTTGCCATCTCTGAAACAAGCCTTTTCCCTAGCTGTTTCTATCTTTATTCATGCCTTCCCTTTTGCCTGGACAATCCTGCCCCACCAGCATTTTATGAAAATGATATCCATTCTTCAAGACCTAGGTCAAAGGCCTGATCACCCCATCAAGATTTCCCTAAGCATCCAACCATTCTGATGAGCACTTTGGAACTATGCCCAAAAAGCTATCAAACTGTGCATCCCTTTGATTCAACATTGTATTTAGTGGGCCTGTATCCCAAAGAGACACTAAAAAAGGGAAAGGACCCACATGTGCAAAAAATGTTTGTAGCAGCCCTTTTTGTAGTGGCAAGGAACTGGAAATTGAGTGATGCCCATCGGTTAGAGAATGGCTGAATAAACTATGGCATATGAATATTATAGAATATTATTGTTCTATGAGAAATGATAAGCAGGATGATTTCAGAGAGGCCTGGAGAAATTTATATGAACTGATGTTGAGTGAACTGAGCAGAACCAAGAGAACATTGTACACGGCAACAGCAAGATAATTTCTGGTAGACTTGGCTCTTTTCAACAAGGAGGTAGTTCAGGACAATTCCAATGTGATGGAGAGAGCCATCTGCATTCAGAGAGAGGACTATGGAGACTTACTGTGGATCACAATATAGTATTCTTATGTTTTAGTTGTTGTTTGCTTGGGTTTTTTTGTTGTTGTTTCTTTCTCTTTTTTTTCCTTTTTTGATCTGATTTTTCTTATGTGGTATGATAAATGTGCAAATGTTTAGAAGAATTGCACATGTTTAACACATATTGAGTTACTTGCTGTTTAGAGAAAGGGGTGGGGAGAAGGGAGAGATAAAATTTGGAACAAAAGGTTTTGCAAAGGTGAATGTTGAAAATTACCTTTGCATGTATTTTGCAAATAAAAAAGTATTTTAAAAAGTGAGTACCACTGCTAGGATTGACTTTTTCCCCTCAGAAAACCTGTAGCACCTATTTTCTTCCTTGCATAAATCATATGACATAAATCACATACTGCCTAAAATTATTTATAGATGCTTCTTTTTTTCCCCACTTCAATATGATCTCCTTAACTGTGACTGTTTTAAATCTCATCCAGTGTCTATTTCCTCATTTTATGCTTGTAAACAAGATGGAAGAACTTGTGCAAGTTGATGGTACTATGAGGTGAATTAAGTACCATTTCATTGACTAACTCCTGAGAAGTAAACATAAATTAGTCAAGGTCAATTTGAGGAGAGGTTTTTTCAGGTGAGTACTTTAGGGATCTGTCCTTGGCCTTGTGATCTTGAACACTGATATTAATGACTTGAATGAAAATACTGATGATATATGTAGCAAATCTATAGGCAATGCAAAGCTAGAACAATAGCTAACATGTTTGAGTCCAGATCCAAAAACCTTAACAGATTAAAATAATGAGCCAAAGTGAAGCAGTTTAAATGTAATAAGGATAAATGTAAGATTCTACATATGGATTTACAAAATAATCATGAATTCAAGGCTTGGTCAAACAAGAGTTTCTTTTGAATAAAGTATTAGAGTTTTAGTACACTGAAATAGAAGGCAGCTATGTGATGTAACAACTATATTTTGTTGGGCCACATTAAGAAAAGGGAAAAAATTCAACACAATGAATTTAATAGTACTATATGCCAGACACATTAAAAGAATTTTCTCATTTGATCCTCCCAATAACCCATGAAAGCATATAAGATTATCTCTCATTTTATAGTTGAGGAAATTGTGGCAAACACAAGTTAAATGGCTTGCCTAAGTTTACACAGCTAGTATCTGAGGCCAAATTTGACCTTAGTGGGTCTTCCTGATTCCAGGCTAAGCATTCTATATACTAAACCATCCAGAAATCTGTATGCTCTGTCCCATTCAAGCACAACTGGAGCAATATACTAAGTTTGGGCAAAGAATTTTAGGAAAAAAATAGACCATCCATATTTAGAAAAGGAGACAGGGATGATGAAAAGTTAAAGAGAATTGACCTTCAGAAGATCAACTGAAGGAACTAGAGAAGTTTAGCTTAGAAATGAGAAGAGATATAACCATCTTCAAACATTTGAGAGACAGTATTAGTCAAATATTGAATTATATATTAATAAATGATTGGAGAGCAAAGGCACCAATTAAAATTCAATTCACAATCTCTAGGAAGTCTTTATTCTCTTAAAGAGAATAGATGTCAAAAAATTATCTGTTTGGATAGAGTCATAGATCTAAGAATTTTGACCCATTTTCTCTCTGAAAAATGATGTCATTTTAAAAAAAAAGTTCTATTGATATATTTTGATGTTTTGTGACAAATGTTTATAGATTATACCTGAAAAGTCTTTTATGACAAAGCAAAACATTTAAATGAAATTAACAATACAATAACTGCATCATTGAAGTGGATGTAACATTTCACATCTGTACATATATCTCTTTATTTAAAAAAAATTACAGATGTAGTTTCTCTCCCTCTCACCCTCATTCCATTGAGTAAAATTTCTTGTACAAAACAAATTCTCTCAATGACTCTGTGTGTGTATGTGGTGTGTATGTGGTGTGTGTGTGTGTGTATTCTTTATCGTAAATCAATCAACTCTCTGTAAGAAGGTAAATAACATGTTTCAACATCTGTCCTTTTAAATCATGGATAATCATCTCCTTGATCATAGTTCTTCTAAGTTTCAAAGTTAATACTGTCAAACAAAATAATACTGCCTTTATAACATTATTGCTGTTGTATAAATTGATTTCCTAGTTCTGTTCATTTCATTCTTCTTAAGTTTATAAAAATCCTCTCAATTGTTCATTTTAAAAATTGATGTTATGGGATAAATTGTTCTCTCTTTACTTATTTTATTGTGCAAGGATTCATCTTTCTTTGTGTCTTTCTTGACTCAGCTATTTCTTCATGTCTTATAGAAAAATAGTACCCCATCATCAGCAAAGAGAGATTAAGTCATGTGCCCATGGTCAGTAGGAAGTTTCTGAAGATTTGAACCTAATTCTTCTGTATTTTAAGTCTAGTGCCTGGCTAAATAAGATTTGATGCAAATCTGAGCTTACTGCTCTTGCCACATCAAGTTGACTAATGTAATAGCAGTCTCTGAAGTAGACAAAATCCATTTTAATCACTGACCAAATCAACATTATCTCTGGTCACAGATTCCCCAATTTTTTTGTCTTAAAAAACAACAACCTGAATACACCCTTCCCATCCTTTGATGGAAAGGTGTTACTCTATGCCTCCTTTTCTCTCTCACTGTTGATTCTCTTGTCTTTTTCCTCCACATTCAGTGTCACATGGTTCTGGAATTCACAAGTCAATGATACTATTCTGTACCTTCTCTCTGTGCTATCTTCTCCCTCCTCCCAGTGAAATGAATTCTCTCTCCATTTCCCAAAATATCTTCCTTTTACTTTCCTTCTCTCTTCCCTTCTCTTTGCTATCACTACAGTGTACCTATCAAAATTCACCAAATTTCTTGTTCTCTTTGCTATTTGCTCCTGAAACTTCTGCAATGGGAAATTTCCTAATTGACTTATGAGAGATAAATGGGAAGCTATAGCTTTTCTGGGTGGTCTCCTCAAATTCTGAAAAGTGATCCCATATTCTATAAAACCCCTTAGAGTTGTAAAAATAAAATGACATAATATTTGTAAAGTGCTTAGCACAATGTCTTGACAGAGTGCTAACTATATATGTTATATAAATGTAAGTTACTATTATTATTATTAAATCATTATTACATACTTCATCATTAATTGGTGATGTTCAATCTTGCTTTTAGGAATTTCAACATTTTCCATGACCATAAGAAGTAGCATGAAAGTGTCAGAAACAATTTCACTTTAAAGCATTATCATTTCTCTTTTATATGCCATTATAAGATCTGTGAATGATTGAAATATATCCCCATGAGGAAAGACAGTAAAGAAATGAGTTTAGTTTTCTTGTGTGGGAACTAATATGATACTGAAGGTCACATGTAAGAGGTGTTTAGAAATTGTTAATTTGAGTATCCATTCACAAGGGAACTTCTTTGGAAGACCACATGCCTTTGACTTGATTGTTTATAGTCACAAATGCCATTAAGTTTTCAAAAAGGGAAGAAAAATTCCATTCAATCAGAGGGACAATGATAAGATGACATAATCTCCCAGTGCCTGGGGATGCTAGGTCTAAAGGACTAATCTGGAACACTTATGGCTTCCCAGTTGGTATTGTTAATATGTAATAAGTGTGTGAATGAGTTTCAGAGCAGGCCATCTCATTCCTTTTTTTTTTTAACCTCTGCACAACTATGCTAAACATTTTCTAGGGTAATGTGCCAAGATGATTCAAACATACCAAAAACACCCAAACAGTTACATAAAATTTGAACCAGCACTCTCTTTCCTGACTGTATTAATTAGAAGAAGAGGAACTGAGGGAGGGCATAAAAAGCATGTAGAAAGGTTTTTGGAGTCAACTCTAATAGGGAATCTCTAGCTAGAAGACTTTGAGGGGAAGAGAGAGAAATATGAAGTTAGTGGCAGAAGAAATAGGAAATCCTGAGAAATTCCTGAGCCATATGGATCTGGAGGTATCAGTTTAAGACCTAGACATTTCCATGCTCCGAGACAGCCAGTCATTACTAAGCAGATGAAGAGGTTCCGGAAGGAAGCAGGCAAGTAACTACACACAAATAGTTTTTTTTCATCAAGGTCTTCTGTTTATCTTTTAATACTTTGTTGTTATTGTTAAGTTATTTTTCAGTCCTAACACTTCATAACTCTTTGTTTTGATAAAGGCACTGAAAATATTTTCTTTTTCTTGTTCCAGATCATTTTGCATATGCGGAAACTGAGGCAAATAGGATTAAATGATTTATCCAGTAAATGTAAGTGTCTGAGACTAGATCTGAGCTCACAAAAAATGAGTCCTCCTGTTTCCAAGATAGTTCTCTATCCAGTCTGTCACCTATCTGCCCTTTCCTAATCTTGGAACTTCACTTACTGAGGTTGTGAGTTTTTATTTTCATTTTTTTCCTACTCTAGGGAAACTAAGGTCATTGATGGAAAAGTGGATATAATTATTTGATTAAAGTCTTTTTTTTTCCACAAATATGAGTCCCTTCTTTTTCTTTAATAAGTTTTTTTTTTTCTATTTTAATGCTTCGGAAGACTGATGCATCTAAGAACTAAGCAGAGATCGTGAGGCTTTTGACCCACACATTCAAGGAAGATTTCTTGACAGTGACAATGAGGCAGAAAGACTATTATTAGAAGGAAAATCCAAAACTAAACCCACTCTGTTGGAGAATAAGGCTTCCACTGACACATAGATTATCTTTAGATATAGGAGTCATAGTGTCAAACATAATATAGCTAGACTAAGACAAAATATCCCAACTTCTTTGGGATTGAGGATAAACAGCAATTACAAATTTTGAGGTGACACATTGGAAACAGACAAGAGCATCCTACATTCAAATTCAAAGATGATATGTGTATTTTTAGAGTATATCAGAAGTCTGAAGCAGTTGCTTGGGAAACATTTATATGTGTTGTATAGCTGTGATAGATATAAAATAATAAAGGTTCTACTATTCTCATTGCTCTAATTATTACAAACTGAGTTCTTTATAACAATACTTATGTGCAGAGGTATCATTACTACACTTATTTGACAAATGAAATAATATCCAGAATGTCTGAATGGAACATTAAATGGGATGGTTAAAACTAAGATGGTTAAAACTAAGAGCAGTGGCTAGAATACTGGCCTTGAATATTTCAAATATAGCCTCAGATACTCACTAACTGTGTAACCCTGGATGAGTCCCTTTACCCTACTTGTCTCAGTTTCCTTATCTGTGGAATGAGCTGAAGAAGTAAATGATAAACCATTCTAATGTCTTTGCAAAGACAACCCCAAATGGGGACATAGCATTGAACATGCACCACAAATCAGAGGAGTGGACTTGAGACTCAAAATGGGGTAAGGAGGACTGAAATGGATAATTTCTAGCTTTTTTTCTGCCAGTTCTAAATCATAAAATTCTATTTTTAGTGAATAGGAAGGCATATTGAACTCACTGAGGGCCAGAAATAAGCAGTACCTAGGAAGGAATATTTGCTATTTAAAATCATTAGATGTTGGGCTCCTTTGATTATGAGAATAGCTAGATGTTGTTTGGGTGCCGATGTAAAAAGTTATAGGTAATTATCTATTCTAGTCCCCATTGTCTCATATGAGTGCTAAGCCAAATCCTCTGGCTTCTGGTGCATTTGGTTCTGTTGTGGTTCTGGCCCATTGCTGAACTCCTTACCTGGGATGGATCAGCTGATCTTACACTCATACTTGCAGCTGGACCATACTACCTGCTCTTACATGTTGACATCCTGAATATTATTTCATTTGTCAAATAGGTAGGAGGTAGTGAAAAAAGTCAGGGAATTAAGAATAGGGAGATAAGACATAAGATCAGATATTGAATCAAGAGGGAATCCCCACAGGTGAGTGATCAAAATCATGGCATCGTGGAGTTGTCTGGCTATCTAGTGGGTCACAGATGGATATCTAGGAAGAGAAATGATTAGTTTCAAGAAGGTCTGAAATGAGGTGTAGAGAACAACTATTAAAAGGCTCATGAACAACCATAACTAGGGTGGGACAACAGGATATCAAGTCTACCTGCCCTTCCCAGCTTTTCTCGTCTGGCATTCCTGCATCTTATATTCCTCTTCCATCACATGCTACATGGCACAATGGTCCATTCCCAGATCTTGCCCAGTTCTAAGCTGTCACTATCAGTGTCTCCTCTTTCCTGGGGCCTGCCTTTCCCATTGCTATAATCTGCATTTTTCTGAGAGCTAGTAGTAATGCTGCCAAATATACTACAAAGTTTCTCTAGAACTCACTCATTTGTTCCCCTTCCCCAGGGTGACTGTACCTGAAATAGGCTGCTTTCCATGATGTCACCTCCCTCACTGAAATTTGCCTCAGAATAAAAGTGTCCAATTATGCTTATATTTTTAAAGAAAGGACTCCAGTACCCAAGAGGATGGAAAGAATAATTAATAATGCAGGAATAGTAAAAAGAATGTGGAACTTGAAGACAAGAGAATTGAGTTGGAATCTTGATCCTGTCACTTAATTACTGTGTGATCATGGGCAAATCAATTCATCTCTCTAAGTATCCATTTCTTCATCTGTAAAATAGGCATTATAATCCTTGTATTATCTAACTTCACAGAATTATTACGATGAAAATGCTCTGTAAAACTTAAAATACTATAGGAAAATGAACTAGTATGAATTAAACAAATAAAAGATCTTAAAAACTGTCATTCTGAACAAGAAATCAAGGCACACATTTCCATATTGGGAGGGAAGGGCAAAAGAAAAGGAGACAGAAAATTTTAGCAGCTAGGTATAGCGGATATAGTGTTGTACCCCAAATTAGAAGGACCTGAGTTCAAATCTAGTCTCAAATACTTATTAGCTTTTTATCCTTTGTTCTCAAAGAAGACCAATGGCATCAAGAGGGTTATGTTTTGGCTTGTGCATAAACTGGAGTTAAGTGAAGAGAGCCTTGAGAGATCCTGGGCAAGTCATTCAACCTCTGCTTACCTTAGTTTCCTCATCTGTAAAGTGGGGGTAATAATAACACCTACTTCCCAAGTTATTATGAGGAATCAATGAAATATCTAAAAAGTGTTTTTTAAACCTCATAGTACCATATAAACAACAGGTTTATTTTAATTATGAGAATTAGGGAACAAATCAAGAATCTACTTTCCTAAAGTCAGCTAAAAGAATGGGACCAGCAACAATGCTAAATTTATGTTCAGTCTCAGAATTATGTATCCAGAAGTTTGAGGGAGAGGAGAAATATACATAATGTCCAAAGAGCTGTCAACGATTTGGGGCTCAGATACAAATGAGATACCATTGATCTCCACATTGATCTGAAAGTCAATTAAATAAAGGAAATAGTTGAATCTATGAGAATGAGTAAGTTCTCCAAGGGAAAGAGTGTAGAACCATTTCTGGGCAGTACTGCCAGTGATCTTTGAAAGATTAAGGAGGTAGTACATGATTTATACATAAAGGGTGATATTGTAAGCAAATTAGGGGAGTATGGAAAATGTTATCTGTCAGATCTATGGATAATGAAAGATTTTATGAACAAGCAAGAGATATAGAGGATTACAGGAAGTAAAATGGATGACTTTGATTACATTAAATTAAAAGGTTTTGTGAAAACAAAACTAGTGCAGCTAAAAATTGAAAAATAAGAAAGTAGAGGGAAATTTTTATAGCAACTTACTTCAATAAAGGCCTCATTTCTCAAATATATAGGGAATTGAGCCAAGTTAAAAGAAAAAATAAAAGAGGCATTCCCCACTAATCAAATGGCAAAAGGTTATAAACAGGCAGTTTTCAGGTAAAGAAATTAAAGCTATTTGGATCTATATGAAATAATGCTCTAAATTACTATTGATTAGAGAAAAGCTCATTAAAACAGTATATATACATATATATATATCCCACTTCATATCTTTTAGATTGCCTAATATAACAGAAAAGGACAATGAGAGATCTTGGAGGAATTGTGGAAAAATAAGAACACAAATGCATTGTTGGTGGATTTGTGAACTGGTCTAACTATTCTGGAGAACAATTTGGAACTCTGCCCAAAGGGCTATAAATTGGTGCATACTCTTTGATTTAGCAAAAGAACCATGAGGTTTGTATCTCAAATTGATTTATGAGGGAAAAAAAGATAAAAGATATATATGTGTGTATATGTGCGTGTGTCATGTATACATACAAATATACATAATTTTAAACTTTATTTTTCTTGATTTTTTGCAATATGGATAATATGGAAATTTGTTTTGTAAGATTTCACATGTATAAATGATTATATTGCTTGCCTTCTCAATGGAACTCAAAATTTTTCAAAAAAAGAATGTTAAAAATAAATAATAGTTTTTAAATGAAAGATTATGGAGGAGAGAAGAACTATATTGGAAGATAGAAATGGTAATTTTTAAGAAAGGAAAGATGATTTATTTTGTAAACATAGATTAGTTAAAATTGATTTTAGTTTCTATACAACTTCTAGAAAATGTGATTAAAATGATTGTAAGCATAAATCTAGAAAAGGAAGTGGTAATGACAAAGAGACAGCATAGCTTCATTGGTCATGCCAGATTTGTCTTATTTTTTCAGCATTACTAAACAAGTATATAACAGAAAAAAATATATGACTTAGATATTAGCTAAGCATTTGGCAAGTCTCTCATAAAATTCTCATATAAAAGATGAAGAAATATGGGTTACATGGTAGTAAATTTGAGGCAGGTTTGTGACTGGTTGAAGGCCCAGATCCAAATAGAAATCATTAATATTCAATAGCAACTTGGAAGGGGCAGCTAGATGGTGCAGTGGGTAGGATACTAGCTCTGAAGTTGGAACTCCCTGAGTTCAAATCTAGCTTCAGATACTTAACACTTGCTAGCTGTGTGATCCTGGGCAAGTCATTTACCCCAATTGCCTCACCAAATTTAAAAAAAAAAAAATGCAACTTGGGAGGAGGCCTCCAGTAGAATATACCAAGAACAGACAACCCCAAACTGTTTAACACTTTGATGAAATACTTAGATAGATTCATAGACAGAATGCATATTAGATTTGCACATGATGTTTTTATCCTTGGGAGGAATAAAACTCAGTGAAATCCAGCTAGATTCCAAAAAGATCTTGCCAAGTTAGAATGTTGGAATAAATGGGGAAGATAGGAATTCAGTAGGAATAAATATAAAGCATAAGAATTGGGTGCAAAAAATCAAGTTCACTAGTACAAAATGGCAGAGGCATAACTAAAATGGAATTTGTCATCAAAATATCTAACTGAGTTGACAGAAAGATCAATATAACAACAATGTGATAATGCAACTACAAAAGTTAATGATAGCAACCAACCTTAATAGAGGCAAAACTTCAGTAATAGGGAAATTGTTCATCCCACTGTGCTGTGCCTAGGTCACATCACATATACAGTAATGTTTAATTCTGGTCTTTGGAAGTACATTGATAAAATGGGCTATCCATATGAGAGTAACGAGAGTGGTGAAGGACATTTAATTCATATCTTGTGAGATTTAGTGGAAGAAATTGGGGAGGTTGAGTTTGAAGAAGGAAGAAGTTAATGAGGGCATGATAACTCTCTTCCAGTATATAAAAGGCTGTTATGTGAAAGAGTGATTAGCTTTATTGGGCTTAGATCTAGGATGCAAAACTAATAAGGATAATTAGGATGATAATGATGATGATGATGGTGATGATGATGATAATGAGGATGATGGTGGTGGTGGTGGTAAGCAGTTATTATATCATTTAATTCTCACAGTAACACAGGGAATCAGATGGTATTTTTATCTCCATTTTACAGATGAGAAACCTAAAGAAGACCAAGAAGCTAAATGACATACCTAAGATCTCATCCAGCTATTAAATATTTGAATCAGAATTTGAATTCAAGCCTCCTTGACTCCAGGCCACATTCACTATCCACCATACCTCCTAATAACTAGAAGTAATAGGTAGAAATTTCAAAGAAGAAAATTTGGACTTGACATAAGGAATTATTTCCTGACCATTAGAGCTATTAAAAAACATAATGGACAACTAAGAGAAGTAGAAGGTTTGTCAGGTCTCTAAGCAAAGGTTGGGTGATTATTTTTCAGGTAGGTTGTGACTATGATTCTTGTTCAGGGATGGTTGGAATAGTGAGTGATGAAGCCCCTTCTACTTCTGATGTTCTGATTTTGTAATTAAAAACAGAAGGTTAAGGAATTAGCTTTTTGTATACTAACAATTGAGTGGGGGTAGGTTTCAGAGTGAGGAGGGAAGTAAGAGGAAAGTTTAAATGAATGAATGTTAAAGCATTTATTAAACACTTAATATGTTCCAGGAAGTGAGTTCAGCATTAGCATTAGAAAGATAAGCAAGCTAGCACTTGCTTGAGATAAGAACTCAAAGAACTTACATTCCAGTAGAGGAAGATGATTCATTAAAGGATCCAAAAGTGAAAACTTGAAACTCAAAGAAGGTTGAAGATTGTAGCATGATGGAGAAGGAAACAGAAAGGGGAAAGCCAGAAAGGTGAAATGTCATGGCTTGGACATTTTTTTTAAAGTGTAGACACTCTTAGCCTTGTAGGTCACTTAAGATTAGATATAATCTAAGATCCTTTTATTTAGAGTCTCAGAGTGAGTGACCTCAGAGATCATTTCATCTAATTCCCTCATTTTCTGGGGAGGAAATTGAAGGTTTGTCTGGTCTACACTAAATGAGAGAGAAACTCACTAATCTTAGCACAAATATCCAAGAGATGCAAGTATGAGTCTGGATGGGATGCAGAAAAGACCTGAAGGCAAGTGATATCACTTGAAGATAGTCACAAAGTTGAACTATCTGGCATAGATAGTAGGAGTAGCAGGATAAACAAGAGTTTATATCTTGTCTTTTTTTAACTTCGCAAAATATGGAAAACTCAGGGATATTTTTTTGAAGGGCTATTTGTATGACATTTATTTTTATGAAGAGAGAGAAGATTGAGCACTTGCCTGAGATAAAGCCCTTGCTCTATACTTGACTGAAATTTCCAAATTGGTTTCTGGGGCCAGGGCTATAATCAGGGTAGAGTAACTAAAATGTTGTCCTCTGGGGTGATTATTTTAGAGGGGACCATATTTGGATCGTGCTGCATTTAAAAGGCTCTAACAACACATAGTTCATTTGCACCACATAAAGAATAGAGTTTAGTACTTAGTCAGAAAAAAAGCAATTAATTAACATGGGAAGTTACCTTATAAAGATCAGAGTGCCTAGGGTATGGTTTGTAATTTTTTTTTCCCTGAGGCAAGTGGGGTCAAGTGACTGACCCATGGGTTAAATGACTTGCCCAGGGTCACATCCCTAGGAAGTGTTAAATGTCTGAGGCCAAATTTGAACTCAGTCCTCCTGACTTCAGGGCTGGCGCTGTATCCACTGTGCCACCCAGCTGCCCCCAATGATTTATAATTCTTTCCTCAAGTTTCAAAATTCTAAGTGATGACTCCTTTTGAAATCCCTTTTATTAACTAGGAACCCTTTCCTCTTAGCCTTGTAGATCATTTAAGATTAGATACAATCAAAGGTCTTATTATTTAGAGTCTCAAAGTAACTTCAGAGGTCATTTTATCTAATTCCCTCATTTTCTGGGGGAGGAAATTGAGGGTTTGTCTGGTCAAGCTTAACCAGGGAAGTGGTTTGTCCACACAGGCTTTAATTGGATGAATTGGGACAAAAACTCAGATATTCTCACTCCAAATCACTTGTTCTTCTTGTACCCTATTGTTCATTTATCTTCATACAGTTTATCTTTAGATGATGATCTCAGTATTTTCATCCCACTAAGAGTTTATCTTGTAAAACACCTAAGGTCTCCTTGGATGCTTCACCATGCCATGGTACTGATGTTGGATTCCTGAATAACCTGCTAACTGATTCCAAACTTTAGGAGCTCTTATGGAGATAGAAGTAGGGCTTTGGAACACAAAACCCACCAAGAACTATGTTTTTCTGTACTTAAAATCAATCCAGCTAAGTTCAGAGATGCTCATTACTAGGTTGGCTTTACAGAATTGAATTTTTTGGCTTTGGAAAGTTTAAGTAAGTCATGAAGAGACATGAGAAAACCACTGATTCTTGAAATATTTAACAGTAGTTAATGTTGGCAATGTTGGAAATAGTATTAAAAATCAGGCAGAAAAAAAAAAAAAACTCAGGTAGGGTGGGTAGTGGAAACAGTGACAGCATTGAGGTCAGGAGATTAATCTTCCTGAGTTCAAATCTGGCCTCAGATACTATAAGACCCTGTGCCAGTCACTTAATCTTGTTTACCTTGCTTTCCTCTTCTGTGAAATGAGCTAAACAAGGAAATGGCAAACTGCTCCAGTATCTTTGTCAAGAAAACTCCAAATGGGATCTTGAAGAGTTAGATATGATTGAATTGACTGAACAAAAGCAAAACTAAAATTCCAGGGATTCAAGCATGGGATCCTAGGAGATTTAACTCAACTCAATCAACTCAATTTAAAGCAAACATTTAGATGCCCAAACAATATTTAACTGAGAGACAGAGACAGAGACAAACAGAGACAAGACAGAGACAAAAGAGAGAGAGAGACAGAGACAGAAAGAAAGATGAGAGAGACAGAGACAGAAATGGGAAGAGAGAAAGACAGACAGAGAGAGAGGGGGGGAGGAAGTGAAAAAAGGAGTGAGGGAGTCAGAGAGTAGGAATGAAGAGAGAGGGAGAGACAGAAACAGAGAGATAGAGAGAATGTGAGAGAGTACTCTATCTCTTTCTCTCTATTTCTCCTTTTATCTCTTTGTCTTCTTCTTTCTTTGTCTATCTTTCACTCTCTAAAATTCTTGGTGACACAATGATAGAGTCCTGGACTTGAATTCTGGAAAAACTGGTTTAAATCCCACTTCAAACACTTGCTTAACTGTGTGACTCCAGGCAAGTCACTTAGCTTTTCTTAGTCCCAGTTTGCTCATTTGTAAAATGAAGATAATAATAATAACAATACTTTCCAGGATATTGTGATCTCTAGATACTTATCATTCTTCAAGATGAAATCAACTTTGAAACTCACATTTCTTTTGTACTCCCTGCCCCTAGGAACCCTCCCTCTTTCTTTTTGGACCGTGGACATTGGAGAGTTCTTCCCAGATCCTCTATCATTTAAGGAAGGCACCTCATCATTTCCCTTTCATCTACTTTCCTGAATTTCATGATCTCTAAAAATCCATCATTCTTCAAGAAGAAATCAAATCGGAACTTTCTTTTCTCTGGATCATTTCCACTTTCATAACCTAAACATCTCATTGTCTTTTCAGATTAAAAAAAATTGTTTAACTCTTTAAGGTTAAGGGCTGGTTTGTGCTTTTCTTTATATCCTCAATGCTTACTATAGTGCCTGGCACATAGTAGGCACTTAATAAATATTTTTTAAAATTTTGACTATTTCATTCTAATGATACCAAACCATCTGAAATTGTGGTAAGGAAGAGCTAGCCATTATATTTTTATTGTTTTTGTATCATTTTCATTTTCAAATATATTTCTCTTCCATCTCACCCTAGAGAGCAATCTCCTGGAACAAGAATAACAAAGAAAGAAGAAAAAAAATACAGTTCAGGAAAATTAACCAATACATCATCTGCATCTGACAGTAAATGCAATATTCTACATCCATACTCCTCCACTTTTGCAAAGAAGGGTGCATATGAAGATGGGTGGGGTTGCCTTTTCTCCTACATTCTTTTGGGCTAGGCTTGATTACAATAATTACACAGCAATCCATTTTTCAACCAACATTCATTAAGCAATTTTGGAATTCCAGGGCTTAATCCCTGGGCTGGAGGCACAAAGAAACAAATTTGGTTCTCAAGGAACTTACAATCTAATAGGGAAAGAATAAAAACTCAGGAAGTGAAAGGAAGGAGAGTAAGCTAAGAACAGAGTACTAGGAGAACTCCCAAGCCAGAGGCCTCCTACCTCATCTCTCTGATGGGCCTAGGCTGATACTGACAGCCCCTCTGTCACTGAACAGAAGGCAGCCTAGTGTGGCAAGGCATGATGTGGAATAATATGGTGTGACCAAAACGTCACAACAAATGAAAATACAATCCCCAGTTTGAACGGATTAGTGATCCAGGGCTAAGTGTGCATGTCCCAAATCATCCAGGAACAGTTTTCAATATATACACAATTCTCCACGGACACATCTCTACTAGCGGCTGACCCCCTGGCTTCCAGGGCTTTCAGCTGCTTCCTCTGAGAGGAAGGTCCTCCCCAGTGTATTTCTCCAGCATATTTAGCAGGCCATTAATCTTTGTTCCCTGAATCTCCCTGCCTTTCTGCTGGAGCAGCTCTGAAAATGACTAGTGTCTTCTCATTGTCGAGGCCTTTTACATCTTCAAGATTTACTTGCTTCCATTGGCATCCTTGTGCCTGTCACAATTGAGGCAGGACTCAATGAGGGAAAGGGGGACAGATTTAGGTTGGGGTTAGAAAGATATATATATAGTAGGAGGAAGTGGTAAAAAGAAATCCTAAATTCAATTTCTTTCTTTTAGTAAAATCACTTAGGGTCCTAAAAATAAATGGGCTCTCTCCTCAGAAAATAATGTTGACAGTGAAACAAGCTAGGAATTATGTATATAGATGAGGGAAGTCAGGAGGGGCTGCTAGGGGAGTCTCTACAAAAGCTTCTACCTCCTTAGAAAGACCCTTTTTGCCAAGGCTAGTTTTCAATTCACAAAAACTGACTTCTTCACATTACAGTAGTTATTCCTTAAATTTACTCAAATGAAAAAATTAGTAAAGTGCTGTTCACCAGGTTAAAATGGATATTTACAAAGTTAAGAGACATTGATTTGGGTCATCCTATAGGTAATTAGCTTGGGGTCCTGAGAGTCCTTGGCTTTTGTGTGTGATATAAGGGAGAGGGTACTCTCATGTGGTCGTGTAACTTTGGAGAAGACACTCACTTCTGGGCTTCAGTTGCCTCTTCTGTGTAAAAGACAGGGCTGGGGCTAGATGTGAAATCTAGTGTGAAAGCAGTCTATCTCAATGATCAGTATTTAACACAATGCCTCCACACTCACCCCCCAGCATACACTATAATATACTGATTTCAGCATGGTAAAAATAATTCTAGTCAGCCTTGGAACTAAGAAATCACTATTGTGGTCCCAGCCTCAAGATGCTGATACCAACCTTCTTTCACTGAGTTTAAATTTCATAGACTCATAAGCTTTAGATCTGACAGAGAGGAAGATTAGCGATGAACTAGTTCAATCCTTTTATTTTACAACTGTTGAATGTTCAATTTGGTGATCAGAAAGACATTAAGTTAGAATCCTTCCTCTGACATCAGGTGTGTATCCCTTGGGGCAAGCCACCTAATTGCTGGGTGCCTCAGTTTACTCATCTGTAAAAATGAAGCTGGTTGGATTCAATGTCATCCAAAGTTCCTTTGAATTCTAAGATCCTATGATCCTATGAAGTTAAGGGTCAGAGATGCTTTGTCCAAAGGCACGTAGCTGATCAGTAGCAAAGATAGTATGAGGAACTGGGCCTTCTGATCAAGAATGGAGCATTCTCCCCAGACCACATCCCCTCTCTGTGAAATAGTTCAACTCTTAGAGTTGAACTAAATGATCTCTAAAAGTCCCTGTCAGCTCTGACACACCCATGTTGTATAACTAAGGCTTGAAAATCAGAGCCTTTGGTTTCCTTACTCTCTTTATCTTCACTCTCCTCATACCCTGTCTCTCTTACATGAAGTCATTTATAGAGAAGAATAAGACAGCCTCCCAGCTAAGGAATTCACCTTTGTATGTCTGATCTGGTTTTCAAATTATACATATTTTACTTTTTTCCTGCTGGATTTCCTCCAGTTTTATTGGCATAAAAATTGTTAGGATAAATGCTAATTTGAAGAAAGACTTCATAAGATCATTTCTCTATATCTACACAGACCATCCCCAGTACTTGGAATGGGCTCCTTCCCCATACCTCTTGTTGACATTTTCCTTCAAAGCCCAGCCAATATGATCTCTCCTCCCTAAAGATTTCTCGGATGTCCCCAGATGAACATATTTTCTTCCTCCTTAAAATTTGCTAGAGCACATTGTGTGGGCTTTCCCTGTCCTTTGCCGATTTATATAATAGCCTTATTCACTGTCAATAGTCAATAAACACTTAATAAATATTTAAGTGCCTACTATGTGCTAGGCACTGGGCATACACATTAAAAAAAATCCCTGTATTCAATAAGTTTATAATCAGATGTAGGTAAACTAGATTAGATTAGATTCTCAACTCCTTGAGGGAAGAAACTCCAGGCTTTTTCATTTTTTATGTCTATCATTGAGCATGAAGCACCACTCTGCATGAAGAACCACTAGGAATGCTAAGAAATTTAAGATATTATTCTCAGAGTCTCCCATTTCCCATGGGTCTATTTTCTCTTTCTTATCACATGGTTCCCCAGAGCCTCCCACTTGCTTTTCCTCAGGAAATGGTCTCTGATGCCCAGAAATCTCTTTTTTAATGACATCAAGATTTCTCTTCTTACTCATTCCATAGTACCCTGTATCCAATGAGCTGTCAGTGAGAAAAGCAAATTGATAAGTCAGTTTATATTAAAGTATGACTCATTGATAATGATTGAATGACAAAAAGAGTTTGTATTTTGAAAAGGTTGAAATTCTAACTCAGAGGAAAGAATTTCTAATAGTGGGAATTTTAGTCATCACTGACAGGTTTATAATGGGTATATTTTTAGAGGATGAAGAATAAGGCTTCCTGCAATTCTCAAATCATACCAGTGTGTAAGATTTACCTGCCATCTAGAATGACAATGATGGCAAGAACATGTGTCTGAAATTAATTCAAATATATTTTTAAAGTTTTATATAGTTTTATAGTTTTATAAGTGACAATGTTAAGGCATATAAATGACACTTTTTTAAAAAAAGAAAACCCTGCAAGTGAGGCAATTACCAGTTCCTTGCCACTACAAAAAGAGTTGTTACAAAAAAATTTTTGCACATGTGTGGCCTTTTCCCTCTTTTATGATGATGAGAAAATTTTCCAGAAAAGTAGGTCAGTACTCTTCATGTAAGTAATAGGGCATTCTTGTGACCCTTTCTCCTGATCCTCTTAAGACAGGAATCAGAGTCCTCTTGGAGAAGAGTGGACAAGACTTCTCTTATACTTATATACATCTCACTATGAGCCACCTGTCTTTATATTTAAAAATTCTATGTAGATAGATATATTTTACTTAACAGAATACCTTACATTAGAAAAAAAAAAACATTAATAAGGGAGAGACAATGTGGAAAACTGAAAAGGATAGTGAAGATTCTAGAGACCACATCATAAATTGTTTAGTTCAGAAGTTTTTCATCCTTTATTTGTGTGCTATGGACCTCTTTGACAGGCTGTTGAAACCTATAGACCCATTTTCAAAATAATGTTTCTAAATTAATTAAATAAAATACATAGAATGACAAAGGAAAATAATCATATTGAAATCTATTTTTCAAGTTTTTTTTTTTTCATATAAAGATCATGAATTCCAGGTTAAGAACCCCTCATTTAGATGATGGAATTTGAAAGGAAGGGACCTGTAAGTGCAAGAATGTTTGTGGCAGCCCTTTTTGTAGTGGCCAGAAACTGAAAACTGAGTGGATGCCCATCAATTGGAGAATGGCTGAATAAATTGTGGTGTATGAACGTCATAGAATATTATTGTTCTGTAAGAAATGAACAGCAGATGATTTCAGAAAGGCCTGGAGAGACTTACATGAACTGATGATGAGTGAAATAAGCAGGACCAGGAGATCATTATATACTTCAACAACAATACTATATGATGATCAATTCTGATAGACATGGCCCTCTCCAACAATGAGATGAACCAAATCAGTTCCAGTAGAGAGTAATGAATTGAACCAGCTACACCCAGTGAAAGAACTCTGGGAGATGACTATGAACCACTACATAGAATTCCCAATCCCTCTATTTTTGTCCACCTGTATTTTTGATTTTCTTCACAGGTTAATTGTTCACTATTTCAAAGTCCAATTCTTCTTGTGCAGCAAAATAACTGTATGGACATGTATACATATATTGTATTTAACATGTACTTTAACACAGTGATCCTCAAACTTTTTAAATAGGGGGCCAGTTCACTCTCCCTCAAATTGTTGGAAGACTGGACTATAGTAAAAACAAAAACTATGAACAAATTCCTATGCACGCTGCATGTATCTTACTTTGAAGTAAAGAAACAAAACGGGAACACATACAATATTTAAAATGAAGTAAAGTTAAATCAACAAACTTACCAGTATTTCAATGGGAACTATGGCCCTGCTTTTGGCTAATGAGATGGTCAATGTCTGGTTCCATATTTGTCGCTGCTAGTTGTAACAGGTGATGCAAGTGTGCATCCATTAGTCTTGATCTGGTTGGAGATTTCAAATGTTTCATTCTAGAAAAAGTCTGTTCACAGACATAAGTGCTGCCAAAGATGATTGCCATTTTGAGTGCATGTTTCCTGATATGAGGATATGTCTCAGAGGGGAGAGATGCATAGAAATTATGAAGGCGGCTTGACTTGAATCCGTCTTTCAGAGAGCCACAATTCTGTAGTTCAGCCATTTGGTAAATTGTATCCACATTTTCAATGTCCATAGAAAATGGGTTATGGAAAAGCTGTATGTCCTGTTCATGGAGATGAAGCTCTTTAAATCTAAATTGGAACTCCTTTTGCAATTTTTCCAATGAATCCACGCATGTTTTGTTTGGGAATGCAATCAGTGGTTTTTCTGCTAACAGGTTTTGAGTTGTGGGGAGATGGCAGAAGTTTTCCTCCTTAACTTGTTTGATAAGAAAGCCTAATTTTACTTCAAATGCTTTGACATGTGATTGCATATCACAGATGAGCTTCCCCTTTCCTTGAAGTTGCATATTGAAATTGTTGAGTAGCTCTGTTACATCTGTCAGAAAGGCAAGGTAATATTTCCATTCTGCATCATTGAGCTCTGGTACTTTGTTTTTTGAAAGCAGAAAAGTTGTAATCTGTGGAAGTAAGTCATAGAAACGTTTCAAAACTCTCCCTCTACTCAGCCAATGGACTTCTGTGTGATATAGAACATCTTCATACTCAACCTTTAGCAGACAGAAATTCCTAAAATTGTCTGTGATTTGTTGCATTAGCTCCAATGAAGTTAACACAAGATACCACAATTTTCATAACAGAGTCCCACTTCAGTGATTTACTACACAGCGCTTGCTGGTAGATGAGGCAGTTTATGGCTATTGGATGAGAATGGTTATGTTTGTCCATCTCTTGGTTAACGTGAGCAATTACTCCTTTCTTAGACCCCACCATACTAGGGGCATCATCAGTTGTTACACTGGCTAGTTTAGCCCAGTCCAGCTCCAAACCATTCATAGTTTAACAAATCTTTTCATAGATATCCTCTCCTGTAGTTGTTCCTTTGATGCTTTGTAGTGTAGCAAGCTCTTCTATGACTTCAAAATAATCATTTGTCCCACGAATAAGAATTAGAAGTTGTGCAGAATCATGAACATCATTGTTTTCATCAAGTGCCAAGGAAAAATATGAATTTTTTTTTTTTTGTGGAGTTTTGCAAATGCTGATTCAGATTGTCTCCCATTTCTTCAATCCTCCGTGTAATTATAGGTCCAGAAAGACTCACTGTACTAAATAAATCAGCCTTCTCTGGACACATCTCTTTGGCAACAGAAAGAAGACATTCTTTAATAAATTCTCCCCCCACAAATGGTCTGCCAGTGCATGCTATTAGCTTGGCAACTTGAAAACTTGCTTGCAGTGATGAAATGTTTAGCTGCTTCTGCTTCACAAAAATATTTTGCTGAGTTGTCAATGTATTTTTCAGTTTTAATATTTTATCTTTTCTCACTTCTCCAACCAAACAATCATATTTATCTTTATGTTAAGTTTCATAGTGTCGATGCAAATTATATTCTTTGAACACAGATGCTATATTCTGGCATATCAGACATACTCTTTCTTTGTACTGCATGAAAAATCATAAGTCCACTGTTCTTTGAATATCCTATACTCCAAGTCAATTTTTCTTTTTCTTGACATCATTATTTCTAAGGGAGTCCAAATTGCTATTAGTAAAATACCAATATATATATACACATATATATGTATATATACATATATATGTATATATATACAGTGCTACAACAACAATATACCAGCAATAAATTTGCCCACACGGAGACATACAGACTGCAATGCCCATCTTCCTCCAAGCTGCCTCTGCCACTGTGATGCCTCTGTTTCCCGCACTCTCTCTCCCACTTCAGACATTCACAGCACACAAGTCACCACTCAGGTGGCTCTCCCAAATGCCCTGGCTTCCTCTGAATCCTGGGATCAATTCTCATGATCCAGTGCTGCATGATCGTATGTGCTGCACTCGTAATTTATCATAATTGCAGGCAAGACTGTGTATATATGTATATAACTGTGCGATATATTGTATGTGCAGAATGAGCTTTAGTGACAAATCATACATTGGGGCTTCCGGGAGAGGTCATCATGTGACTTGAAGCTGCACAAGTGTATGGGGACCTTAAGAATCTGGAGGGGGATGAAGCAGTACAGCAGCTCTGCTCATACTCAGGAGAAGTGGGGAGGCACGAAGGTCAGACCCTAGTGATTATAAGGTGATGACATATGTTAGCAATATTCCATCTCTTTATGAAACTACAGAACATACACACAATGATAAAACTGATGACCACAACAACCAGACATGAGGTCACTATGGATACAGGGCCACGGGCCTAGTACCAGGAGCCTCACTCTGGGCAACAATAGCAGTCAGTACCACAACATGCGCTAGAGAAGAAGCCGTTATATTGTCATTACAGCATAATGACAATGATAGAGTCAAGCAGTTCTCAGTCTTATGCATCTCTCTCCCTTCCCCACACCATACACCCGGCCTGGGAACTCACCTCACCTCAGTATCGCCTCATACTCTGCCTCTGCCGCCTCAGCCCAGTGCTGGAAGTGTGCATTGCTAATGCAAGTTTAGGTAGAACGTCACTTTCAGTCTGATTTTGCCATAACACAGGGGGCCTTATAAAAGTCTTCAGCGGACCTCATCTGGCCCCCGGGCGTAGTTTGAGGACCCCGGCTTTAACATATGTAACATGTATTGGTCTACCTGCCATCTGGGGGAGGAGGGGGGGAAGGAGGGGAAAAATTGGAACAAAAGTTTTTGCAATTGTCAATGCTGGAAAATTACCCATGCATATATCTTGTAAATAAAAAGCTATAATAAAAAAAAAAAAGATGAGGGAATTTGGAATGTTTAGATGGAAGAAGATATGAGTTGGGGTTTTGGGGGGTGAGGGTAATGATTGTCTCTAACATTTGAAGGTTTATCAGTCAGAAGAATGATTAGAAGTGTTCTAGTTGAAAATGAAGCTCAAAACTGGGAGCATTTGGTGTAAATTTTAGAGATAGACATTTATTCAAAAAAAAAAAAAAGGAATACTTCATAGTTATGTAATACTTGTTATGACTATTCAAAAGTAAAAAAGTCTGGTTCCAAAAGGAGTGGGATTCCCAACTATATGATATCTTTAAGCGAAGGCTAGATGACTCTTTATTTGGGAGGCAATATAGAGAGAGTTCTTGGTTAAAAAATAGTTTATCCTAGGTGGCCACCTAGGTGACTTAAAGCTCTAAGATTGTAAATCTGTGTCTGTTTTGTCACCAGGAACATTAAATATGTTTTTCAATTAAAATTGTAGTGGGCAGGGGTGGTGATCATGAAAATGAAAGCCCCACAAAAGGTCAACATCATTGTCCATGCCATGCTGGGAATTGTAGAAGGGGAGTAATAGCAAATTAAGAGAATACCCACTAAAATGATATATAGAGGAACTTTCTGTGTTTTCAGAGATTGCCATAGTAGCCATTTAAGCCTGGTAAAAACCCTCAAATATTAATCAATTGGACTCTGGTTATAACTTTGACTTAGTTGCTCCCCTCCTCCATAGTCAGTATGATAAAATTGCTTCAAATAACCTAATAAATAAATTGGAGAAGGACCATAGGGTTGCAGCTGATCCTACTTGAATCCCCTATTATGATCAGCTTCACATAGAAAACTATGGAATAAATGGATTCTTTCATGTCCTGTACCATAAGAAGGCAAGATGCATTTGAATGCTTTAGTTCTAATGACATTGACCACCAAAGTGAGCAAATCACAAGTGTCCATGAGGGGAACTGAAAAAGTTCTGAATCCTCTCATATGCATCATTATTAGATCATAAAAGAAACAGATATTGTCAGTGGTAGTAAGGGTTGCATATGGGTTGTACCCTTCCACCTCTCTGCCATGGTCATAAAATAACCAACATATTGCTTACCAGTGTAGACAATAAAACAAATCATATTTAAGACCAGATTAGATAAAATAAGGGGAAAAATAGTTACTAAAATTAAAAGAAGGAAAATTGAACACACTGAGGTTACAGATGATTTTTGCTTGAGACCAGACTGAATGCTCATTATTAGAGTCTAGATTCTAATAGGACATGGAGACTAGAGGTGAAAAGTGGAGGCTGACATACTAGTCATAGTTCAAGGCTCATCTCTGCTAGGGACATGGAGAATACAAGGTAATAATGGCTTGTATGCTCATTACATATTCATCTACATTTTTATTTTGACAACATTCTAATGAGGTAGACCAGGAAAATGGTATGATACCAATTTTTCCAAATGAAGCTGAAGCTCAGAGCTGTCACCTAGTCCTAACATCACCTAGTTGAGTAGTGACAATTATATCGAGAACTTAGATTTCTTGACTCCTTTTTGTTGACTTTTGTCTGGATATATTGCCTGCCCGAGAAATTCACTGAAGTATTACAAAGTTGAAAAAGTTAAAGAAAACTAGATTATCAAACACAGAAAGAAAGATATGAGCTGCTTCTTTTTGAATAGTAGGGCTGTCATAAAGTGATCTTATCAGTCTGTAAAGGTAGAAAGGAATTTAGTGCTGGGAAAGAATGAATTATCAATGGTTATATAATGGTAAAACATTTTATTGAATAGGAAATTATGGAGGTAAAGTTTCTTTTATAGTATTAATTTGTATATAAAAGGAGTTTATTAAAGGAATATTATAAATTAGGTTTCAGAGAGAATGTTTAACCTACAGTAAAAGAATAAATTTCTTTCTTTTTTCAAGACTATTTTTTTTCCTGGAATCTTTGTTTTTCTATTACCTTTATTCTTTTATACACACACACACACACACACACACACACACACACACACATATGTATGTATGTATCTTGGACACCTAGAAAGCAATTCCTTAAATCATTACATAAAAGAAAAAGAGAAAAAAAAGATAGGAGAGGAAAAAGCAAACAAAAAAGCACTTTTAAGATCATGAATTTGAAGCCAAAAGGAACCTTAGATGCTATCCGAAAATTACCCCACTTTACAAGTGAGGAAAACTAAATCTAAAGAGATTAAATGATTTACCCAATGTCATATGGACACAAAGTAGCCAAACTAGGATTCAAAAGATCTAAAAAATTCATTAATGAGCATTTATTTATTGCATTTATTATGTGTCAGGCACTATTGGCAGGCATAAAAGATATAAAGACAAAGATGAAAGATTGCCAGCCCTCAAGAAAAATATATTCTATCAACAGAGACAAGATGTACAAATATAAATGCATATCAAATATATATATCAAATAATTACAAGATAATTTTGTTGGGGAACTTTATAATCAGAGAGAGGCTGAAGAAAGACTTCAAATGAAGCAGCCTTTGAGAAGAGACAAACTATTGCATAATATTTAATCTCTCTGAAACTCATCTTTCTTCTGGCAAAATAGAAGAATTAAGTAAAGATAAGCTTAAAATAAATATGAATAGAAAATAATTCTACTCAGATCACACACATAATTTATACAAGTACGGATATCACCAAATAATATATGAATTTCCACTGCCCACAAGGTGGCACCATAGAGCATGGAGGAGGAAAAGAAGCATCTGGACCTATAGAAAGTGGACATACTGTCAGGACATGATGCTAACATATTGGTGGCCCTTGAAAGACCATTTTGTGTCAAAGATCTTGGAACAAAATCTTGAAGGTCTCGGTAGGTCTCCCTGGTTTTATTGCAAGCTCCTTGAGGTCAAGAGCTATGTTTTCTTTCTCTCTTTTAATCAGTCCACATCAAACATAGGGATGTGGGACAAAACCAAGATGGCAGAGTAGGCAGATCTTTGTCTCAACTCTTCCTGTCTTCCCTTAGATCAACACTAGATCAAGCCTCTGAACTAGTTTTGGAGTGACAGAACCGACAAATATTAGGGGTGTAACAAATTTTTAGCAGAAGATATTTTGGAAGAACTTCAGGAAAGGTCTGTCTCAATCAGACCTGGGGGAAGGGGAGAGGGGAGGCAGCCCAGCACAGGTGCAGTGCAAGGACCCAAGGTAGAGTGGTGTCTAACATCAGAACTAGGAGGCTCTTAGCCAAAATACAGTAGCATTGATTACTCTCTCCTGGTTAAGAAACCAGTGGATCAGCAGACTGGCTGAGAGATCTTTATTGCAGCTACAGAAGGTAAATTGTGAGCCCCAGCACCCCAGCATAACCCAGGATTTGGCCATACTCACACAGCACAGGAAGGAAGCTATCAGCAACAGTCCCAGGGCAGCATGAAGCCACTGTTGTCTGTAGAAGAAACTTGGGACAATTTCCCCTTTGCCCTAAGAGCAGACCTCAATCTTAAAAAATGATCAAAAAAGCAAAAAGAATTCTGAGCATGGATAGATAACTTTTATGGAAACAGGGAAAAATAGACCTCAAACACTGAGGACACTAAAGGTAAAATGTCTCCAGATGAAGCCTCAAAAGGCAATATGAGTTGGTCTTGAAAAAATTTAAAAGGGTGTTAAAAAGAGAAGAAAAATGGGGAAATGAAATGAGAGTTTTGCAGGAGAGTTTGGAAAAGGAAACACAGAAATTATCTGAAGAAAACTCCTTAAAATTAAACTTGATGAAATGGAAAAAGAATGTAATCCCTTACCCCTTCAAAATGTTTGACAAAATAAAAAAAGGAAACAACTCCTTTAAAAACTAAATTTATGAAATGGAAAAAAATCCAGTGAACAAAATAATTCGTTTAAAAGTGCAATTGGCCAAATATAAAAGGAGATAAAAAAATCTAACTGAAGGGCCAGCTAGGTAGCACAGTGGATAGAACACCAGTCTTGAAGTCAGGAGGACCTGAGTTCAGATTTGACCTCAGACACTTAACACTTCCTAGCTGTGTGATCATGGGAAAGTCACTTAATCCCAATTGCCTCAGGAAAAAAAAATGGCTAACTGAAGAAAATAATTAGCTAAAAATTAGAATTGAACAAATGGAAGTGAATGACACAATGAGACATCAGGAGTCAGTTAAAAAAAAAACCCTCAAAAATAAAAAATAAAATAAAATGGAAGAAAATGTAAAATACATCATTGGAAAATAGATCCAGGAGAGACAATCTAAGAATTATTGAACTACCTGGAAACCATGATGAAAAAAGATACTAGAAAAAAATCTTTCAATAAATCATCAAGGAAAACTGCCCTGATTTCCTAGAACCAGAGGATAAATAGTCATTGAAAGAATCCACTGATCACCTCCTAAAAGAAACTCCAAAATGAAAACTCCAGGGAATATTGTACTTAAATTTCAGAATTATTAGATCAAGGAGAAAATACTGCAAGCAGCTAGAAAAAAACAATTCAAATATCTAGTAGCCACAATTAGGATTACCAAGGACCTAGCAGCTTCCACTTTAAAAACTACTAGAAACAATTCACAACTTTAGCAAAATTTCAGGGTATGAAATAAATTCACATAAACCATCAGCATTTCTATATGTTACCAACAAATTACAGTAGAAAGAGATACAAAGAAAAATTCCATTTAAAATAACTGTAGATAATATAAAATATTTGGGAGTCTACCTGACAAGACAAAGTCAGGAACTAAATGAACACAATTACAAAACACTTTTCACACAAATAAAGTCAGATCTAATTAACTGGAGGATCATAGACAGGCCAAACTAATATAATAAAAATGACAATGCCGCTTAAATTGAACTACTTATTCAGTGCCATACCAATCAAACTCCCAAGAAATTATTTTGTAGAGCTAGAAAAAATAATAAAAAAATTCATCTGAAGGAGCAAAAGGTCAAGAATTTCAAGAGAATTAATGGGAAAAATGAAAATTAAGATAGCCTAGCTGTTCCAGACCTAAAACTATGTTTTAAAGCAGCAGTCATCAGAACCATTTGATACTGGCTAAGTAATAGAGTAGTTAATCAGTGGAATAGGTTAGGTTTGTAAGGCACAAAAGTCAATGACTATAGTAATCTAGTGTTTAATAAACCTAAAGATGCCAGTTTCTGGGACAAGAACTCACTATTTGACAAAAATTGTTGGGAAAATTGGAAATTGATATGGCAGAAACTATGCATTGACCCACACCTAAGGCCCTATACCAAGATAAGGTAGAAATGGACTAATGATTTAGATATAAAGAATGATATTATAAGCAAATTAGAAGAACAAAGGATAGTTTACTTCTCAGATCTGTGGAAAAGTAATGAGTTTGTGGTCAAAAAGTAGCTAGGATAGATATTATGGAATACAAAATACATAATTTTGATTATATTAAGTTAAAAAGTTGTTTGTGCAAACAAAATGCAGGCAAAATTAGAAAGGAGGCAGAAAACTGGGGGAAAATTTATATCCATGGGCTCTGATAAAAACCTCATTTCTAAAATATATTGAGAATTAACTCAAATTTATAAGAATACAAGTCATTCTCCAACTGATATATGGTCAAAGAATATGAACAGATAATTTCCAGATAAAGAGATTAAAATCATTTCTAATCATATGAAAAAATGTTCTAAATTATTATTGATCAGAAAAATTCAAATTAAGACAATTTGGAGGTATGACTACATACCTCTCAGATTGGCTAAAATGACAGGAAATGATAATGACAAATGTTGTAGAGGATGTGGGAAAATTGGGACACTAATATATTGTTCATGGAGTTGTGAACTGATCCAACCATTGTAGAAAGCAATATGAAATTATATCCAAAGGGTATCAAAGTATGCATATCCTTTGATCCAACAGTATATCCCAAAGAGATAATAAAAAAGGAAAAAGGACCCACATGTACAAAAGGATTTATAGCAGCCTTTTTTGTGGTAGCAAAGAATTGGAAACAGAGTAGATGTCTATCATTTGGAGAATGGCTGAATAATTAATAGTATGTGAATGTTATTCCATAAAAAATAATCAGCAGGTTCATTTCAGAGAGGCCTAGAGAGACTTACATGAACTGATGCTGAGTGAAGTAGGCAGAACCAGGAGATAGTTATATACAGCAACAACAAGATTATGCGATGATTAATCCTCATGGACATGGTTCTTTTCAAAAGGGAGGTGTTTCAGGCCAGTTCCAATGGACTTGTAATGGAAAGAGCCATCTGCACCCAGACAGAAGACTTTGGGGACTGAGTGTGGATCACAACACAGTATTTTCATTTTTTTGTTATTGTTTGTTCACTTTTTGCTTTCTTTCTCATTTTTTTTCCTTTTTGATCTGATTTTTCTTGTGCAGCATGATAATTGTGGAAATCTGTATTTGCCTAAGTTTAACATATCTGAAATCTGAATTGGATATGTTTAACATATTATATTGAATTACTTGCCATCTAAGGGAGGGGGTGGAGGGAAGAGTGAGAGAAAAAAAATTAGAACACTAAATTTTGCAAGGGTGAATGTTGAAAGTTATCTATGCATATACTTTAAAAATAAAAAGCTTTAAAATAAACAAACAAATAAAAAAAAACCACAGGGATAGCTCATAGTGGGTATCCAGTAAGGACTTGTAGACACTGGACTCAGTTCTCAAATTTCAGTCTTCTTAGTCTGAGCCACCTAGAACTGCTGTCTGGCCAAAGAAGATGCATTCAGCAAAAACATGGAATTTTTTACTCTGAATCATGTTATTGGATAGTTGGAGCAGAGATGGTGAGGCTGACTGAGTCTTCTTAGATATAGAGAGAATTAAAGAAGTTCCTCTTTATGGAACTAGATCAGATAGCAAAACTTTTCTTTATCACATAGATGTTCTTATAAGAAAAGTAACTCATTTCTCCTCCTAGGAGTAAGACAAAGCAGCTGAAATAGGCCAGGATAGGGCCATGCCAGTTGTAATCCTACTTCTTCCTGTCGGACCTTCCTCTTTCTAGGCCTTAATTTCCTCCTCTTTAATGAGAACCAGAGGCACTAGAAGATTTCTTAAATTAAGTCTTACTGGAATATTTGGCATTGCTCACACACAATACTCCTTTTTTTCATCTGTGTTTTTGCAATGACTCTCCCTCATCCCTGGAATATTTCCCTTTTTCGCCCCCTCTTTTTAGAATCTGTGGCTTCCTTCAAAAATTAGTTCAATGCCATCTTCTAAAGGAGAATTTTTCCACTATCTAATATTGCCACCTCTGAGGTTACCTTCCATTTATTCTATATGTATCTGCTTATTTATCAAAATAGTATTTCCTTCATTAGAATATAAGCTTCTTGAGGGCAGGAACTGTTTTGTTATTTCTTTTTCTTTTATTTTCTTTATATCTCTGACATTTAGCACAGTGCTTATCATAAAGTAAGAACTTAGTAAGTGCTTCTTGACTGGTTGGTTATTTTCTACCAGTAAGAGTTTATGTTCCTATGACCAGGACAGTGTTTGAGTGTCTAAAGTCCAACAATGATGATCCAAAGCTTTCCAACTTCTGTCATCGAAGGGAGTGGCTAAGAGACAGCTGCACAATTATGGGTGCTTCACTTTGACATCTTGCCATCTCAGAGAAGCAGGGAATAACTCTTCTCTGGTATTCCTTGGCTTCTAGTTCCACATCCCCAATTGTATATTAGACATTTTGCATTGGGCATCCTAGAAGCATTTCAAACTCAGTATGTCCAAAACATCTTATTATCTTTCCCACAAAACCCACTCTTTTTATGAACTTCCTTAAGTACAATCAAGGACACCATCATCCTTCCAGTTTCCTAGGTTTGTCCTTAGTACTTTATTCTCTCTTAGTCTGCATATTTATTCAGTTACCAAATCTTCTACTTTCTATCAATACAAAATCTTCCACATATTTTTCTTTCTCTAATTCCCACAATCACTACCCCAGATTACTGCAATAAATTAGTCACCTTACCTAAATTCTTTCCCTACTCCAAATTATCCTCACAAGGTCATTATGAAGATCAAATGAGATAATATATAAAATGCATTTTGCAAACCTTAAATAAAAATGAATATTAGATATAATTGTTATATGCATATGTAGTATGTGTATATATAAATGGATGTGGACTCTGTCATTCTGTGTGGTATATGAGTGTATATGTATACATGTAAATATGAATGTGTTCATTTGTGTGTGTGTGTGTGTGTATGTGTGTCATTTCTAACTTTCAAAATCTTGCCAGATGGCATTGGGGGCAATTGTTTTCCTGCAAAGATACTACAAACCTAAAGAAGTCCACAGGCTTTAGCCTGTGAGAAAATAGAAATATTGTTGTTATTTTTTTTTGAAGTACTCAGTTTCCAAAAATACAGAAACCACAATACCACAGAGACAGCTCAGTTTAGTGTTTAATCTCAAATCCCCATCAGTGGCCACAGTCTATCTTTTTGGGTTTTGTGATTTGGCAGGAAGCTTTAATCAGTTTAACCCTACTAGTTTCTGAAAGCCCTAAGGCATTTGGGGACATTTTCTTACAGCTAGGCCAAGGAAGAAGTTCATTGGCTTAAATAAACATGTAGTTCCTTGTGCCAGTTTCAAACTGGGAGTTCTTGGGCTCATCTGTCAGTTTTTATGCTCTAGAGAGGTTAGAAGGGAAACAGAGGAGAAATCATCCTCAGCTAATCCCAAAGGAAAGGGAAGAATACCATCTTGTTACAGAGCTCCCTGAGCCTGGCCTGGAGTCCTTGAGGTTTAGTGCCAAAGATGAGCTTCTTGGCTTTTCCCACTCAGAGCAGACAATATGTTTTTGTTTCAATGCCCCATCATCTCAGCCCTGCTTGAGATGAAGCTGCTCCACCACAGACCACCCTGAAAACGGACAGTGTGTCACTTAGCACATTCTTATAGACCAATAGAATGCTCTTCTGCCAACACAATGACCTCTTATTTCAATAGAATCATAAAATGTGAGAAAGCCAGGATGCAAATCACATTTAGGTACATCAAGTCCCCTGTTAGATGAACCACCTGATTGCTAAGTTGCGGCAAAATTGTTGTTCTCCAAAATTCTCTTCTGTTTGGGATGGAATAACTTGGCAGTTGCAGCACCAATCCGGGGGCATGGCTTTTTAGCCAATAGACCTCAGAGCTAAGAAAACGTCTTGGCTCTTCCAGAGTCTTACCAGAAATGATGAACTATGAAGGCAGTACCTTCATGCAATAATAAGAAGATTCTGAAAACATGTATTTTGGGAAAATTCAAGTTGGTGGCCATCTCAACTTGGTGGTCTGAGCCTGGTAATCAGTCCTTAAAGCCTGTGTATTTGCTCAAGATTAATATAAACCCACTTTTCTTCTGGGTTTTTTTTTAATTACCCCCTTCCAACAACTATTCTTCTCTCTCTCTTTTATAGGCTCCTTTATATCCTTCTACCTTCTAATTTTGGTTATTTTCCAGTAAAAAGTAAGTAGAGCCAAAGGATTAAATCTAGCCCACTCCCTCATTGAACTGATGCAAAATTTGAAGCTCAAAGAAATTCAATGGCTTGTCCAAGGTAAACATGAGAGGTCGGATCAGAACTCCAATTTTCTCATTTTATACTCTCGTTGTGTCTGTCTCTCTCTCTCTCTCTCTCTCTCTCTCTCTCTCTCTCTCTCTCTCTCTCTCTCTCTCTCTCTCTTACCCTCCCCACTCTTATTCTCATAGCTTTTAGGCATTATCTCAATAATGATACTGGCTCTAACTCTGAAATGAGCTCTGGTCCTATAAAGCCAAAGGACCTCAGGGAATCACTAGGTAGATGTCTAGCTTCCTAAAGAGACAATAGACTATAGTGCTAAAAATATGGATGGTGGCAGTCTAGTATAGGGAAGCTCTATGAACTTAAGAGTCAGGAGAAGCTGGGATTCTAGTTTTCTCAGACACCAGATACATGACCCTGGATCATATTGCTTCAGTTCTCTAACCTTCTTTCCCTTATACCTGCAAAGTGAAGGAACTGGGATTCAAAGATTTCTAAGAACCCTTTCAATACTAAATTTATGAAATGGAATCAGAAGACTTATCCTAAGACCTAGGTTTAAGTTTCTGCTCTGCTACTTCTTAAGTGTTTGAAGAAAATTATAGCAATAATACATTCTGTACCTGCCAGGGTTGTCATGGGGTTCAAATGAGATATTTATTTCAAAACTGCTTCAAGTTCTATGAATATAAGTGATGTATATTAAAATTCTCTAACTCAACTCATCCAAAATTAAATGAAGCAATTTCTTTCCTCTAACCTGGCTTCTCCTCCCAATTTTCATGCTGCCATGTCTTAAATTAATTGCCTTTTATTATAAAAGCCCCCCACCTTTTGGAAGGAGAAGCAGCTGGATCTATGATTTGTTTACTGCATTGAATTCCTAGAGTGGAAACTTTCCATACTGATATAGATTGTCAATTTATTAATAAGATAATGTTTGGGAGAGTTCCCTGGGATACTGAACACTTAAGTACCTTGCTATGATCATGTAAGATCATGTGTAAGAAGCAGAAGTTGAAATGAGATGATTTTGACTTAAGATGAGCCTTCTGCTAAGCTGTCTCTCATGTAAGCTTCAAATTATCATTATTATCCATGTGATTATCACATTTTCATAAAGAGGTTTTTCCTTGCCTTTTCACTGCTTCAGTTTTCTCAATTTATAATTAGCTGATAAACAAAGTTTTATTGTTTACCATATCCTCTTAATACCCTATTGCAATTTTCCAGAAACCACTATATTTCAATCAGCTCTGTTGAATTGATCTATTCCTTTTTTTGTTTTTCTTCTCTAGGAAGTAAACTCTCTTAACCTCCACCTCCACCACTCTAGTTTTCCTCCTTTTTTCTAGGGCTAACCTGTCCCTGATTGGCCTCTGGTTTTTCCAGTAGAATCTGTGTTGTCTGGCCAAGCTGTTTCTTATTGACCCCCTCGGGCCTTCTCTAGGTGTGTGACTCAGTATGATTCAACAACCTGACTGTTTAAGAGAGTCCATGTAAAACAAAATCTAAGTATCGCATGTATCACATATCTAAGACTAAAATTCAGTCACCAAATATTTCTTAAGTGCCATATATATATATATATTATATAAATTCCTCTCCCCACTATTCTCTAGAAGAGGAAATTAAGGACTAGGAAGCAAAATAAATCTTCTACACCTCTTAGTGCTTGTAGATAACATGAAGCCAATGTTCTATAGTTTCTGTCGGGCCATATTATTTGGTTGGTCCAGTTAGCTGTCATTGTTCTCCCACTTTATCACTGTTTTTTACTACTATCTCCTAGATTCATCAGCAATTTGAAAAATAAAATCTCTTGAAAGTTTCAAGACTAGGAAGGAAGGAAGGAGAGAATAGAACAAGGAGGGAAGGTGGGAAGATGGAAAAGAAGAGAGAGAGGGAGGGAAGGAATAGAGGGAGAAAGGGAAGGAGGAAGGGAAGGAGGGAGGGAAGGAAGGAATGGAAGGAGGAAGGGAGAGAGGGAGAGAGGGAGGAAGAAAAGAAGACATTGAAAACTAGAAGATACAGAACCAAAGCAGGAGTTAGAGTGTCATCTATGGGCAATAGTAAGCAGACCAGATTGGCAGAAACAAAGAGTATGTGAAAGAAGATAATTCATAATAAGCCTGGAGAAACAGGAGTCAGATTGCAAAGATATTTAAATGCCAAACAAAGGAGTTTTATTTTTATCTGATAAGAAATGGAAAGCCACTAAAGCTTAGTGAGCAGAGAAGTGACATGATCAGACCTGCAATTTAAGAATATTAATTTGTCAGTTAGTTAGAGAATGAGGGAGAGTGGGGGGAAGTGGAATGATGTAGGGAAAGTGATTGGGAAAGCCATGGCAAGAATCCATATGAATAGTGGTGAAGGCCTGGTCTAGGATGGGTGTAGTGTGAATAGAAATAAGTCACAATGTATGGTACATAATAGGTGCTTTAAAATGTGACTTAATGGATGTTAAGAAATGACCAAACTTGGCAATTGATTTATTATGAGGAGTAAGTAAAAATCAAGAGCCAAGGACAACTCCTAGGTTTTGAACCTGGATGATTGAAGAATGGTGGTGCCCTCAGAAGAAATAAGGAAAGCCAGGGCTTTTACTCTTACCACATGACTGCTCCTTTTCCTTTTTCTAATCCAGTATGTCCTTGATGATTTTTTATGATACTTCCTGTCCACAAACAATGGTTGGTATTATATTACAGCTTATTTACCACCTCTGAACCTAGAATATTATCTTCCTCTGCCCTTTAAGATGATTTATTAATTCTCTTTTTCTGAAATTTGATATTCACTGATTCAATGTCATATAAAGTCAGTAGAGACCACCAGTCTTTAAAAAAAATGGGCTTTTGCTCAAGGAGTAGCTTATGGTTATTAAAAATAAGAGCAGTGCTGTTTTCCAAATGTGATCCAGCCTGATTTCCTCTTTCAGCATCTACTCATTGTCCATCTACCAATGCCTCTGTAAGATATTTATACTTATATAAGTATACAATATACTGCTTTGTTAGGTCAATGGGTAACCATTCCAAATACATATCATAATTTTAGGATATATATATTTTTTCATCCACTTTGCATTATTAACTTAAGTGGATAAAATTATCTCTTTTGAATTATTTTTTGAGGAGATTAGGATTATTACCATGATCGTTTTTTAAAAGAAATTCATAATCTTTATTTTAATAATGTCCAGCAGTTCTGTGCTGAGGTCTTATTTTCTATCCAAAGTCTAAAACAAACAGAAATGATACATTTAGGGATGTTAACATGATTTTTTGTACTTCATGATTTTCAGGACTTTAGAAATACACATCTATTCTGCACTGGAGATGGTATGAATTATTTCTTGGAATGGTATAATATAGAATATTCTACACAGCTGACACTCAATAAATATTTGTTAAATGGAATTGAAAGGTCTATGCCCAATCTGGAAAGTCACAGTATATAGCTTGGGGCAGATGCCTCCAGAGTTCTGCTAACTCAACCAGCCAAAATTTACACAGAATTCTTAGCATTGTTCAGAACCCATCAAACCTGACATTTATATGCAGCCTTTATTTCAACTAAACCCTCCCACACTCTACTGCTAAATAGATCAGTGAACAGAAATTACTTACTCATAGGACTCTTTTCTAGATGGGAAATGTACAGGAGACAATGGTAAACTAACTGGAATTACATAACAGAGAAAATAATGTTGTGACCTTTTGCCTAATTTTTCTGGCTTCCCAATACTATTTGAACTGCCTCTGTATTGTCAGACATTAAAGATCTGCTTATTTTCAAATACACAAGAGCCAAATGGGCCTCTGCAGACATTTTGTTTGGGGCCCAACAAAGATGCTAGAGTGAGCCCTGACCTGTTCTTAGAAGCTTGTGCCTACCCCTCACTGGAATGTTTTTCTCAGTACCTTTTTCACCTCCAAAAGCAGAAACTGAATGTTATGGCCTACCCTATTTCTTTCACTCTATTTTAGAATGAAGATGCCCTAAAAGAGTGCTTGTGTCTTTTGACTGGAGAAATGCAGATTAAAACAATTCTGTGGTACCACTTCACATCTATTAGATTGGCCAATAGATCAGAAAAGGAAAATGATAAATGTTGTAGGGGATGTGAGAAAACTGAGACGCTGATACATTGTTGTTGGAGTTGTGAACTGATTCAACCATTATGTAGAGCAATTTGGAATTACGGCCAAAAGTCATACTCATGCATGCCCATGCATACCTTTTTACTGGGCAATACCATTACTAGGTCTACATCCCAAGAGATATTTAAAAAATTAGAAAAGACCTGTGTGCACAAAAATATTTATAGCAGGTTTTTTTCTGGTGGCAAAGAATTGGACATTGAGGGGATATCCATCAATGGAGGAATGACTTAACAAGATGTGGTATATAATTGTAGTGAAGTACTATTGTGCTATAAGAATGGTTTCAGAAAAACTTGGAAAGACTTTCACGAATTGATTCAACATGAAATGAGAGGAACCAGAACATTTTACATTGTAATAACTATATTGTAAGATGATGAACTTTGAATGACATTCTCAGCAATAGAATGATTCAAGACAACTCTGAAGGACTTATGATGAAAAATGCTATCCATCCCAAGAGAAAAAAATTGATGAAAATTGAAGACTGATTGAAGCATATTTTTTTCAATTTATTTTTCTTGGGGGGGTTTTGGTCTGTGTTTTCTAAGGAAATATGTATTTCATGTCTATACATGTCTATAAAAATTGTTGGCCATGTTCCCAATAAGGAGAGCAAAGAGGGAGAAAAATAATTTGGAACTCAAATTTTTAAAAATGAATGTTTAAAATTGCTTTTACATGTACCCGGTGAAAATAAATTACTGAAATATTTTTAAAGAGTAAGGAATAGATGTTCTCGTGGAAAGGGGGAAAAGTAATTATTAATCTTTTAATGTCCTTGCCATATAGATTAGGTTCATGTCCCCCTAAAAGGTAACACAATTGTTTTTGAGATTTGATTAGTTTAAAATTTTCAGAAGGTGCATGAGGCCAAAACTATATTAACAATCATAACAAGATATTTTAATTTTTACTATGATAAAAATTATAGACAATCTACATAAACAGAAATTCTTTGGTGAGGTTCTCAGTGTAACAATTGGTCTTAGGCACCAAAACGTAAGCCACTGAGGACTTTCCGGTCAACTAAATACAAAAGTCTTTTACATCACAAAAATCTTAGATAAAATATTAGCAAAGAGATTACAGAAAATCATCCCCAGGATAATACACCATGACCAAGTAGTATTTATACCAGGAATGCAGGGCTGGTTCAGTATTAGGAAAACTATCAGCATAATTGACTATATCAATAACCAAATTAACAAAAACCATATGATGATCTCAATAGATCCCAAAAAAATAAAAATAAAAAATTGGGACACTGATACATTGTTGGTGGAATTGTAAATGAATTAAATCATTCTGGAGAGCAATTTGGAACTATACTCAAAAAAGTTATAAAACTGTGCATACCCTTTGATCCAGCAGTGTTACTACTGGGCTTATATCCCAAAGAGATATTAAAGAAGGGAAAGGGACCTGTATGTGCAAAAATGGCCAGAAACTGGAAACTGGGGTGGATGCCCATCAGTTGGAGAATGGCTGAATAAATTGTGGTATATGAATGTTATGGAATATTATTGTTCTGTAAGAAATGACCAGCAGGATGAATACAGAGAGGCTTGGAGAGACTTACATGAACTGACACTAAGTAAAATGAGCAGAACCAGGAGATCATTATACATGGGAACAATACTATATGATGATCAATTCTGATGCACGTAGCTCTCTCCAACAATGAGATGATTTAAACCAGTTCCAATTGTTCAGTAATGAAGAGAATCAGCTACACCCAGAGAGAGAACTATAGGAAATGAGTGTGGACCACAACATAGCATTTCCACTCTTTCTGTTACCGTTTGCTTACATTCTTGTTTTCCTTCTCATATTTTTTTTTCTTTCTTTCTAGATCCAATTTTTCTTGTATAGCAAGATAACTGTATAAATATGTATACATATATTGGATTTAACACATATTTTAAGATCTTTAACATATTATACATATATTGTCTTTAATATATACTTTAACATTTTAAATATGTATTGGTCAATCTGCCATCTGGGGAAGGAGATGGGGAGAAGTTGAAACAAAAGGTTTTGCAAGTGTCAATGTTGTGAAATTACCCTTGCATATATCTTGTAAATAAAAAGATATAATAAAAAAAATCTTTAACATGTATTGGAGTACCTGCCATCTAGGGGGGAAGGAGGGGAAAAGTTGGAACAGAAGGTTTTGCAAGGGTCAATGTTGAAAACTTACCCATGTATATGTTTGGTAAATAAAAAGATATATATATATGAAAAGTCTATTACATGAGGAGTCACTGGTTCCTTGGACCCAGTACATACTTCTCACCTGTTCCCATGGTCAGTGATTAAGTAGTGGATCTGTGCCCAGCTGAATCAACACTGTATCTTTGCTCACTACCCTTTCTATGTTATTGTTAAAATTTTCTTTTTGTTAGATGGTCTATGAGTGTTACATTTCATTGAAATGTCATTTCTAAACTGCTGAAATGAATGAATCTGAGTATCAAGTCAGGCCTAGCTCAGCTCAGTTTTACTATTCATTTGTTCATTCATTCAATAAATCCCTGACATATATAGTATATTAGGGAAAGTAGAAAATTTAGATGGGACATCTACCCTTTCCTCATGGAGCTTATCTAGGTCATAGCAGGTGGCCAGTAGATAAAAGAATTAGACCTGGAGCCAGGAAGATCTGAGTTTGAATCTGGCCTCAGATACTTACTAGCTATGTGACCCTGGGAAAGTCATTTACATTCTATATACCTCAGTTTTCTTAGTTGCAAAATGGGTATTATAATAATAGCACAGATCTTCATAGATTGTGAGGATCAAATGAGTTAATACTTGTAAAAAGCTTAGCACAGTGCTTGGCAACATGGCAGTTATTTAATAACTGTTTCCATCTATAAAATGGTGGGCAATGGCTTAGCTTCTTTATTAAAAGGGTTGTTGAATTGTCAGGATCTTGGAAAAGAAACATAAAGCATGTGCAAAATAGTTTGATTAACAGCCAGGTTCTCCCAGAAGGTAACCGAGTACTTCACACTACCACACCCCAAAGTAGATAAAGACATTCAGCCTTCAGACTCAGGTCTCAACCCACACCCCAGGTGTGGTGATGTTAGAAAGCAGCTACCCCATCTTGTCATGTCAAACAACTCAGGTGACTGTTGTTTTAAGTTACTGGAGCCAAATATTGTCTACAGTCTGGTTGTGCAACTAGGCCACTGCCAAACGAACTCGGGAATGCTTGTGAGCCTAAGGCAATGTTACTGCTTCCTTAAAATAGCCTGCCTTGCCTATGTCTGGGTGCTCCTAAATAGTTCCCCAGTCAGAAGAACAATTTTAAGCAATACAGATTCAATTCTGAGATGGATTCTGGAAAAGGGAATTATTACCAAATTGGATCCATGGGAACAAATCACTCTTTGAGAAGTAATTAATAGGGTTGTAGAAAATAAACTATGATAGATCTAGAAGGAGCTTCACAATATAAAAGATGCCCAACTTTGGAGGTATCTTGGAACATAGGACATAGAAGGACAAAGCTGAGAAGGGCCCTTTGAACATAGAAGAGTTTGACAGAATCTAAGAGAATAAATCAGAACTTGAGAGGACATGAGTATATAGAATTTAGAATGTCAGGTTAGTAAAGATCATCTAATAGAACTTTTTACAAATGAAGAAAGTCCCAGAGAAGTATAACTTACCTAGACTTTTCTCATCTTGTTTTTTTCTGACTGATCTTAGCTAGAAAAGAAGGACAGGAACAATCCATAAGTACAGGAATATTTTTAGAGTCTTCCTGACCTGGTGGATAGAGTGTTAGAGTTAAAGTCAATGGCTTTAAAATCTTCCTTAAATACCATCTTTGTTGTTTAGTAATGTCTGACTCTTTGTGAGACCATTTGAGGTTTTCTTGGGAAATATGATTTGCCATTTCCTTTTCTAACTTATTTTACAGATGAGGAAACTGAGGTGAAGAGGATTAAGTACTTGCCCTGAATCACATAATCAATAAGTGCCTGACATCAGATTTGAACTCAGGAAGATGAATTTTCCTGACTCCAGGCCTCAAACTCTCTCCACTGTGCCAACTAGCTCTCTTAGATGCCTTCTGGCTATATGTAAATGGTGGGTCCTTGCCTCTCTGAGTAGCAGTTTTTTTTGTTTTTTTTTTTTTTTTTTCTGGAAAACGGGTAAGAATAACCACAGTGCCTACTTCACAGAGTTATTGTGAGGAAAGCATTATGCAAACCTTAAAATGGTAAATTTGAATTATTATTAGCCTGCTTTGCAACTCCCCAGACTAAAACCTCAGAAAATCTAAAAGTTCTTTCTTACTTTACCTGCTCCCTCCCCTAACCCCCACCTCCACCCCTGGCTGCCCCTGACTGCCACACACAGAGTGTTGTTTCAAGCCTTCATGTTATAATATTCTCTTCTATAACTAGAGTCAGATCCACAGAAGTATAATATTCTAGCAGCTGTTTCCTTTCCTGGCAGTTTATTTAAGCAGATTATCTGCTCCAATTTAGACCTCAATTAGATCTCTTTAGGGAGTGAAAATGCTTCCATTTCAAGGTATATCTGTCTGTCTGACACTCTCGAAGCTCCTGAATTTACACTAGCTGAGCTCAGTCTCCATCATCAATTAATCAAGATTAAGATGAAATCCAATCTGCTCTGCCAGCACATACAGTCCTTGGACATAGCCAGAGTGGGGATATTTCGGGGGCCAGGGAACAGAAGTCTTACCCCAAATCCAATAACCTTCTGTAAAAGGTACGTGCTAATCAACCTAAGAAAAACACCCATTGCTAAGCATTTATTAATCTCTTTCTATGTGCCAGGCAATGGTGTAAAAATTTGGGAATACAAATGTATCCTTCAAGGAGTTTACATTCTCATTGGGGTTGGGAGAGACACACAGAAATGCATTCTGGAAAAAGGGGAAGGATGAGAGGGAGAGAAATAGATACAGATCATGGCAGATAAAGTCAAGAATATGATCTAGGGAGGAATGAGTCGAGATTGGCTTGTTTACTCTCTTTAGATGAAGGTGCTAAGAGGAGATGTCCAATTAGAAGAAAAGAATTCAGGACTGTAGGATACTTCCAGTAGTGTGAATTCCAGGACTGCAGTTATTTCAGAATCAAGAGCTGGGGCACAGCAAAGAAATGCTGAGTGTAGCTTTAAACCACCACAGTGAACAATCTCATAGCTTCCACAATACTGCTTACTAAAATAAAGCCAGCTAAAAGTATAGTGAATCTAAAGTCTTATGCTTTGGTTTCTGCTATTATACTGATGTGACTTTAAGAAAATCACACAGATCCTTTAAGCCTAAATTTCCTCATCTGAAAAATAAGTTGTTTAGGCTAATTGATCTCAAAGGTCTCCTTCGATCAAGCCCTAAGTCTTTTGATGCTATCAATCTATCAGCCTTCCCTTTCAACTTCATGGTATTTAGAATAGACAGGCCATAGGGAATAGCCTGATTCTTCCAAGCAAAAGCAATGTTTGCAGGCATTAGTAGAGTATCATTTCTTGTACCTGGAGAAGTCTGCCCAGAAGTGGGTATTGCTGGGAAAACCATAGAAAAGAGAAACATGGATCTCACCTTGGCACTGTCATTGGGAAGTGGTTGAAACATAAGAAAGGAGCTCTTAGGATTACATTGTCACCTACAGGAGCAGGAGTGGGTACATCATAGCAATATGGCTTGAGACTTGGCTGAGACATTAGAGGCCATTTAGTCCAATCCCAATATGTTACAAATGAGGAAAATGAGTCAGAGAAGTTAAGTGACTTACTAAATGTTATACAAGTGGTAAATATTAGATGAGATACAAGATGATACAAGAATGATACAAGATATATATTTTGCAAAATGGGAAGATAGAGTCAATAGTCTTTCCATTTTACAAAATATATCTCTTGTATCCAGCTGCTTCCTTTGGGGGAAAGTCTTCAAATCCCATCTTCCTCATGAAAAACTTCCAGTCTCCTAAAAATAAAAGAATAGAATTATAAAACATCAAAATTGGAAGTGTATTGTAGTAAAATAAATAAGAAAAATGGGCAGCAAACTGCTAAGTAGACAAAACCTTGGGCCTGCAGTTATGAAGACCGGAGTTCAAATCCCCCAAAGCCACTTATTAGCTCTGTGACCCTGGCAAGCCACTAAGCCTGTTTGCCTCAGTGTCCTTATCTATAAAATGAGTTGGAGAAGGAAACAGCAAAACAAGACATGACAAAGAGTCAGATACAACTGAAAAATAATGAACAACTACAACAATAGAATTACAAGATATATTCTTCTGGCCAGGATTTGTAAAAGTCTCAATTAGAATAGTGGTGGCACTGGAAGTAGAAAGTGGGGATTTAGAAGCAAGATTTGTCTGGGTGATTAAAATGATGAGACAACAATCAATTCAATATCGGAAAAGGGACAGGAAGGAGTAAAAGATGACTCATGATCTCACAGTTTTACATCTAAGAGGCATCTCAGTCTCTAACCTAGTCCAACTTCCTCATTTTACAAAAGAGGAAATGGAATTACATAGAGATTGATCAAGATTTCACAGTTGGTAAACAGCAGAATTAGGAATTCTTTGTAACCCTCCCTTCTGTCTTCTCTAAGTCCACTGAAAATGATCCACCCAACATTCTGGGAGCCTTCCTCAAATTATCTTCTTTTTTCTTCAATTTTAAAATATTTTAATTTAAAATTTAGAATTCCAAATTCTATCCTTTCCTTCTTCTCTCCCTCCTCATTCCCTGAGACAGCAATCAATTAGATATAGGTTATACATGTGCAATTATTTAATACATTTCCACATTAGTCATTTTGTGCAAGAATTTTTGAATTTAGAAAAAGGTGACAGAAATTAAGTGAAAAAAAGCATACTTCAGTCTGTTTTCAAACAATATCACTTCTTTCTCTGGAGGCAGATAGTATGCTTTATCATCAGTCCTTTGGGATTATTTTAGAGTACTGTTCTCTGGGAATAATTAAGTTCTTCATAATTCTTCATTTTCATTGTATAGTATTACTGTTACCATGTACAACATTCTCCTGGTTCTGCTCACTTGATACTATATATCATCAGTTCATGTAAGTTTTTTTCAGATTTTTCTTCTCAAATTAATTTCATATTGTATGATACCAACACAGTAAATTAATCAGCAATGATCATCTCAGTTTCAAGAGAGTTTTTTGAAATCTGCCAACTTATTTCCTCCCAGTAACTTTGCATGGTGTTGAGTGCCAATATTGTTTATCTTTTTTTTTTTTTTTTTTTTTTTTTTTTCTTGAGGGAATTTAGGGTCTTGGAGACATAAGGACTGGCACATGATTGATAACTGTAGTACTAAGTGTTGCAGTTATACTATGAACAGAGGTCTTCTAAATGTTGGACCCAACAAACCTCTCAAGCTACCAGGAAATGTTTCAGAAGGATAGCAACAATGATCTGTGCTAAGTTTCACTGGATCAGACTTGAATCTGGAATGGATCTTAGAGGTAATCTAGTCTATACTTTTTCTCCCATTTTACAGATGACAAAACTGAGGTTTAGAAAAGGTGATGATTTGTCTGAAATTACACAGGTAGGAAATAGAAGAAATGGAACTTGAACCCAGGTATCTTGACTTCAATGCCAGTGTTCTTTCCATTGAACCCCACTGTCTCCCAAGTCAGGCCTGATCCATCAAAGAGTTGGGGTGAAGCACTTAGGCCAAAAGAAGACAATATAGGTCTCTAGAATCTGAAGCCTCCTCTCTTCCTCCTCTTCCTCTTTCTCCTCTTTTTCTTTCTCCTCTTTTTTCTTCTCTGCTTCCTCCTCCCCCTCTTCCTTCTCCTTCTCTACCTGCTCCTCCTCTTCCTCCTTCTCTTGAAGAAGTATTATGAGCGTCAGTCAGTAGCACTCTCAGGTAGACCAGGGCCTTCTTTCCCATCCAAGTAAGCTGGTTCCCCAAGATAAAAAGTCGTTTTCAGAAACACAAACCATTTCTTGGCATGCATTCAAGTAAATGTCAAATCCAATGAAGATCTCCCTTTGTGCTTGCACCCCTCTTCCCTGCCCTGATTATAGGACCCAACATTTCAAGGGAACAAACCAAAGGTTACCTAACAGGTTTTCCCTACTGACACACCAGGCTCAGAACAAATGTGGAAACCTGGGGCAGAGAGGCAGACTGAGCTCCATGAGTTGCCCCCACTGACCCAGGCACAGCACAGCCGGCTGCCCAGGCCTCTGTCTGAACCTGTACAGTCAGGGAGAGGCTGCCCTGATTAAACTTGGTGGGGCCCAGCCTCCAGAGCTCCCCGGGTTTCTGCTGCAAGCAAGAGGCTAACCCAGCTTCAGGCAGGAGGCGAATGAGTGCTGCTGGCGATTCTCCAGCCCATGGCAGGGAGCCCGGCCTCTGCAGGGGGAAGAATGGCCAGGCAGTGACTGTCCCAGCAGACAGCTCTGGCCCCAGTCCCTGAGACTGAGAGGCATCTGAATTTATCTGGCTGCAGTGAGGGGCTGGGATGACACAGCTCCAGGGCTAGTCTGCAGGGGAAAGGAAAGTCTCTGGGAACTTGTTGACAAGCCCTGGACAAGCCAGAAATCTCTAACGAGGACTTCCAGGAAGAAATCACACCCAGTTCCCAAACTGTCAACTTGGGTACTATATGCAAAACCATTTTCCATACAAATCATTTTCTTTTTTTGGATTAGTAATATCCTTGACCCCAGAGATCTATTAATGGGGACCAGATCATATTTACAAGCACCCAATAGAATCTGGGGACCCCACAATACAGAAAGGCACAGAGAGAACCAGTATGAGAGCTGGAAGAAGTTGCAAACGTATGCTGGCATTCAATGTCCAAACCTAGTCCTCTAGATGGAGAGTCAGAACTGCTGAGAGCTAATGCTATAAGACCTTGGGAGGATAATGAAGGCCAAAGATACTGATATCAACATAGTCTATCTACCTCCCTCACTCCCAGATACTGGAGGGATTTTATTCAAGGTAGCAGTTCTCTAAGGGATAACCAAAATTCTGCTTTGTCCACTTTCATCCATCCTGGAGGTTATGCCAGTAAATATTTAACAACCAGATCTTGGGGTGGGAGGAATTTAAACATGACACATTTTTAAGTTTAATCTGCATTATTAATATTTTCTCAATCACTTTCTTAATTCTAGAAAATTAGTAAAACAATAAATAAAGTCCTGATTGGTAACATTTGCTCATTTTCTAGGTGCAAAAATTTATACTGAAAAACAATTGAATTGATGGAGTGCCACTATACCACTAAATCTCAACTAGGCTTTACAGAACCAAGCTTCTAAACTCCAGCTTCTCAAACTGTGGCACAAAACCCTATATAGGGCTTCATAACTAAATGTTGAAGTGGTGAAATTATAATTTATTATCAGTAAATATTTATTTGTATACCTATTTTATATCCCTATATACCTGAGATCATGTAAAATTTCTTAGGTAAAAAGGAGTCAGGAGTAGAAAGCTCTGATGCAAGCAATGGTCACCTTTCCAAGGACCAGATTCACAGCATCCCTACTTCCAAACTCTAGTCCCCTTTTATTGTACCTTCCCTCCCCCCAAAATCTAATTTGGGGTGCTATCTGCTTCATGAAATTTTCACTAATAGGTCTCTCCCCCCCTCAATCTTAGTTGAGAGTAACTTTCTTCTTTCTCTCCTTATTCTATATTTGTATTATTATTCCTTATATCATAATAAACTGAATCACTCTATACTATTTGTATTCAAGCTACTTAAAATGCAAGTAAGCTACTTGAATGCAAAATCTAGGTACAGTATATTTATCTATCACACACAACTAACACCAATTAGTAGATGTTTAGTAGTATTTAGTATTTAGTAGGTATCTAATAAATTGAAATTGTTAAATAATAATATTGTTAATAAATTGTTTGTTAAATTAAATTGAATTTCATTTATTGAATTGGATTGATCCTCTCATGCCACTTGCTTTTCTGAGTTTCTTCAAAATAGGTTACCATCTATAGTAAAAAACAAAGAAAATAGTATGGCTTATGATATCAACCTCTAAACTGGTCCAATCTCCTCCATCTATTCATCTTATATAATAATTCTATGTAGATAATCAATCTCAAAATAGTGAAAGGAAAAAAAACCCTGAGTATACTGGGAATCTTCTGTGAGTTTGGTAAGGCACTTGACCTCTGTTTGCCTCAGTTTCCTCATCTACAAATGAAAAAAGAAAATGAATTATGTGGCCTCTAACATGACTTCTGTGTAAGATGCTAAAATCATCTTAGTACAACCTTGATTATATCACATGTCTCTCCAACAGTTCCAGCTCATATACTGGCTTATGGATCAAATCTAAATGTACTTTGGCATCCAAACTCTTTCTAAAATCCATTCCCCTATTGTGCTCTCCAATATGTACCCTCTGCTCTAGCAAGATTGGCTTTCTTATTATCCCCACACCCATCATCATATGACTGCCATTATTCTCTACCCCTTTCCCCCATCCTCATCAGGAATCAATATTGGATTATCCAATAAACTTCTAGACCCATGCCTAGGGGCTCTCATGGGACCCAAAATAAGAGATTAGGCTGGGCCAATGAATTCTCCTTTTTATAGCCTGAGGGCCACCAAGATAGCTGGGCTGTTTCTTTAGTGATAGCTTAGTGATTCCCACCCCACCACAGATCTGGAACCAGAAGATGACTTGCTGTAAATGGATAATAACATGCTAGATTTAGAATAATAAAGACTTCAATTCAGATCTCACCTGGGATATTAATCAGACCATGGATAGGTAAATCAATTGATGCATCCTTACAAACCTACTAAGTAAGATTATTCTTAGTATAATTAAGTAATAACTTTGTAACTCTACTAAGGCACAGATTAAGTCTAATGGTATCCTACATTGAAGAAATCATAGATTCATATATTCTATAGTTTTAAAAAACAATGAAACCCCATTGGTGGAATTGTGAAATAATCCAACCATTCTGGAGAGCAATAAAACTGTGCATTCCCTTTGACCCAGCATATCCACAATTGGGTCTGTATTCCAAAGATATAATAAAAAAGGGAAAAGAACCCACATGCAAAAATGATAGTGGCAGCTCATTTTGTGGTAGCAAAGAATTGGAAAATGAATAGATCAATTGGGGAATGGCTGAACAAGTAGTGGTGTATGCAAATAATGAATATTATTGTTCTATATAAAAAAAAAAAAAAAATGATGAACAAGCTGATTTTAGAAAGGCCTAGAAAGACAATGGATGCTGAGTGAAACAAGCAGAACCAGGAATACATTGTATATCCAATCCAAAGCAATCCCAATAGATTTTGGACAGAAAATGCCATCTACATCCAGAAAGAACTAGAGAGACTGAATGTAAATCAATGCATGCTATGTTCACTTCTTTTTTCTGTTTTTTGTTTTGTTTTGTTTTTTTCCTCTCCCATGGTTTTTCTCTTTTGCTCTGATTTTTCTCTCCCAACATGATTCATAAAAGTAATGGGCATTAAGAATAAATAAATTTATTAGGAAAAAAAATGCAACCACCACAAAAAGTCCCTGAAAATTTTTAGAGGACCAGAAGATCTTCATATAACATTACTAAGATTAAAGGGATTTTTCATCTGGAGTCCATGAAAATAATTTTTTTTCATAACTATATTTAACTGGTTTCCTTCATAGTTCCAAATATTTTATTTTCAAAGCATTTTGAGAAAGGATCTATAGGCTTCACCAAGTGGCCAAAGTTATTCATGACCCACAAAAAGTTAAGAACTCTTGGTTTTGAATATTCCTTCCCTAACTTCTCTTCCTCTCTGAATTCTTCCCATATTCCAGACCCATTTCAAGCCCTATCTCTTCTGGAAGACCTTCCTAAAAATATACAGATTTCTCCCATCTCTGAACTTCTTCTGACTTACAGTCACAAAATCATAGGTTTATGCAGCTGAAAAAAAAAGAAAAAAGTACAACTTGGAAATTATCTAGTCCAATGATCCAATATCATTTTGAAGGACTTATAATGAAAGGTATTGGCCATCTCCAGAGAAACAACTGGTGGGACCTGAATGCAGATAGAAGATAATTTCTTTATTTTTCAGAATTTGGTGGTTGTTGTGTTGGGTTTGTTGTTTGTTTGTTTTTTGGTTTTTTTTTTGGGGGGGGGTTGCCTGTGTTTTCTTTCATAGCATGACTTACATGGAAAGGTGTTTTGCATAACTACATATGTATAACCTGTGTCAAATTGCTACCTTCTCAAAAAGAAGAATGGGAAGAATGGAGGAAGAGAATTTGGCTTTCAAAATTTGAAAAATAAACATTTAAAATGTTTTTATATATAATTGGGGAAAAGTAAGAAATTAAACTTAAGATAAATATGCCAGGAAGTGAAGGGGGGAAAAAATATCTACTCTAACCCTCTTAATATGCATATGGGGAAGTTGAGTCTCAGAGACCTTAAGTCACACAAGTAGTACAAGCGCAAATTTGAATCCAGGTATTCTGGCTACTAGTTAGTGCTTTCTTCTTATAGTATGAATAGTGAATAAAATCAGGTCCTTAGAAATATCTTCCCAAAGAAAATGTCTCCCTCTCTGGTTTCTATGGCATGCTTGATAAATATGATATGTTAGTTGGCTTTTTTCGGAAATAACATTCTAGAATAATGATTTGTTAAAGAAAATTTGTAAAGCAAGGCACTCTTCCAACAGTTATATATTTGGAATATTGGGATGATTGGCAGCATTTTTTCCCTGAGTCCATGTAGGCACAACTACCACACTTTCAGATGATCCTAGGACTATTACTATCTACTCTGTGCCTGGGGCTATGGTGAATCACAGCTCTACTGAGGAAGAAAAAATAATACCCTTTTACTAGGGTTTGAAGACTTTCAAAGCACTTTCCCCATTTTACTTTCCCCACTGCAACCTCCTGAAGCACTTATATGATTCCCATCTTTTAACAGATGAGCAAATTGAAGGTTAGAAGGTGACATAGCTACTAAGAATCAGGTTTTTTATTTAATACTTTGGTCTTTTGACTCTAAATTCAATCCTCTTACTACTACTTGTGAAAATGACCTAACTGTCTGATGTTGTCTGTCTCATTCCCACCACCCACCCACCCACACACACAGAGACGGCTAATGCCTCACATCTGTGTATTAAGAGTACCATGGATTTAGCAAATCTTCCCACATAAAGTAATTACCAGAAACAATAATAATCCCACAAAATTCAGAAGAAATTTTCATATAAATGGAAAGATTTGTAAAATGTCATGAAACTGGTAAGAATGGACCTCATTGTGATCTTGCTAATATGCCAGTAGCATGTTTTAATTTTTGGCTACGTTGTGTTTTGACGGGAAGCAGCATGCAGAGGGAGAACCACATGTTTCCCACAGTTGTAGCAGCTCTCTCTGTGGTGAGGCTTTGACTAATTGTAAAGTGGATGTAGATGGCTGAAGTATGCAGTGGTCTGCAAAAAGGGTGTAAAACAACCAGAAAAAAAGACAAAAACAATTAATTCCACCCCACCTCTCAAATCCTTCTCTTACAAAAAAACTTTCCTCTCAACAATCCCTGATGTAGATAGAGGTAGATAGCCTTATTTCTAGATCACAGATGAAGAAACTGAGGTTCACAGAAAAGTGACTTGCCTAAGATCAGATGACTAAGTGGAGAGTTGACATTTATGCCCAGAGCTCAAGAACTTAGAAGTTCTTAACCAGAGGTTCATGCACTTTAAAAATTAAATAATAAATAAGTAAATATCTAAATATATATATATATATATATATATGCATACATATATTAATAACAACATTTCAATATCATTGGATTTCTGAAAATGGCAACATGGCACAGTGGAAAAAGCACTGGAGTCAGTCATCTGACCTCAGATACTCACAGCTGTGCAGTTTGGGCAAGTCAGTCAACTTCATTTTGCCTCAGTTTCTTCAACATTATCCCCCAAAATGGGGATAATGATAGTTCCTATCTCTCAAGGTCATACACAAATAAAATAAGATTTGTAAAGCACTTGGCACAATGCCTGGTGCACAGAAAGCATTTAATAAATTCTTGTTTCCATCTTTTCTCTGCAATCATCTATTTTTTATTTCATACATTTAAAAAACTTCTGAAAAGAGTCTAAAGGCTTCACCATGATGCATAAAAAATGTTGAGTACCCTTCAGCTATCTAATGGTAGGGATTCACCATTAGCTGTAACACAATGGGCTGATCCATTTTCTTATAAAGAATTGTCTATGTCTCATTACTCAATGATTTTTTTTTTTAATAGAAAAAGCTGGTTTCTTGGTGACTGTTTAAGGCCAGAGAGAAAAGCAGCTGAGGTCAATAGGGAAAACACGCAGGAAAGACATTTCCATACACTCATAGCCTTGAGGTTGGACAAATAGCCATTGAATGAACTGAGATGTCCTGGACTGACTTCATTGCCTGGGTTTAATTTACCAGATAATTGTGCAACCTTCACATCAGTGTGAATTGTGTAGACATAGCCCATCTTCAACTAATCCTGAGCTCAAGCCTGACCACCTAGTGAGAATCTTGGAAGTATTTGCTAGAAAAGAGCTTTCTAAACCTTAATGCATGGTGTGAGTTTTTAGCATTAATATTTCATTTTAACAAATTGTCACTTGCTGAATCACAGAATCTAGAGTTGGAAGAGTCCTAATTTTGTAGATGAGAAAATTGAGACCGAGGGAAATTTAATGTGTCCAAAGCCAGATAATAAATGAGAGCTCTTAAAGTTACTAGCTTATTAGCAACCATGAATACAGTACTGAAATCTTCTCATTCCCTCCCATTGTTAACAATGATAATTAATAACTGTATTTTCTACAACTCCTTAAGGTCTTCATATGTAAATATAGAGTTTCGATTCTCATAATAATCTTATGAGGTAAGATATTTTTATCCCCACTTTATAGATGAGGGAACTGAGACTCAAAGAAATTAAATAAGTTCCCCAAGGTCACATGTATGTCTAGATTATTATCAACCTCGGGTCTCTCCATCACTCCACACTGCCTCTTAGATGTGCTTTAAGTACTTCTTAATGTCTGAAAGTTGAGCACATACAAGATTTGACAAAAGAGAGAGTTGGGCTCATTACCTTTGAACAGCATACCTTGTACTTGGAAAAATTTCTATTAAACATTTAAATTTGTATGTTTCCATAACATTTATCCATTCATTCCACAATCATTTTTTGAACCACTAAATTATTTGTGACACAACTCCTGATCAGAGGGCCCTGCAAGAATGAATGTAAAGTTAGTTTTGTATTCACAGAGGTCATAGTCTATAGGAAGGGATGTCATAAAAAGAATAAAAAGGAAAGGGCTGAAAGGCCTTAAGAGTGGTACTAACAAAATATTTTGAGAGTTCAAAGGAAAGAAAATGCTTTTATTTCTGACTATGATTTGTGGAGGAAGAAAAAGGGAGGCTCAGTAAAGCTTACTCTTCCTACATACCTCATTCCTGTGTATCCAACCTGCCTGACCTATACTAGGATTGCAAGCATAGTCTCTCAAGACAGAAGGGACTTCAGAAGATCCCTTTGTCCAACACCCTGTTTTATAGAGAAGGAAATTGAGGCCTAGAGGGATGAAGTGACTCAGACTATAAGGACCAGTTTGGATAGGAATTCAGATCCTCTTGCTCCAAACTCAGTGCTGGGGTTTGTTTTTGCTTTTGTTTTGTGCAATGCATGATGATGCATCTTCTAGCCATGTCTTCAAATGTGAATTGGTCACAGTTAAATTATCTCAACTTCTGTTACTTTTATAAGCCACAAACTATGATGGTATCTCCTATGTGGATTTTTGTAATTATACATCTGGTCAGGTCTGACATGTGAGGAAACAGAGATAAAACCTCACACTAAATTGATCTAACAATAGAGTTTATTGATGTTAATACACACATGCATAAATATACATATAAATATATATACACATGCAAATGTAAATATACATGTACACATGTAAATTGTGCACTTATATTTTGATACAGATTGTTGACATTCATGTCAGGCTACTCCTAATTTGAAAACTCCCTTTGCCAAAGCAGATCAATCAATCTCTTTTAACTTATAGTGTCAGAAAGTAGGGATTGGGGGAAGGAAGAAGAGATCTAATAAGTTAAATGATTTAGCCATGCTCACAAGCTAATATGTGTCAGAGAGAAGACTTTAGCCAGGTCTTCCTGACTCCAAAGCTGCCCAGCCTTCAATATTCTACTCAATATTCCTATTGACTGCATAAAACTAATTTAGTGGAGATACGTACATAGAAGAAAAGAGCACAAGATCTGTAAACCTTTCCTTATTGCCATCTTGCATTTCCACTTTGCCCTGATTAAAGGAAAAAAATACATAATAGCAGTCCAAACAAATGGCTATATCCAGCTAATAGACCAGTTCTGGAAAACCCATAGATGTGAGGGACTGACATGGGGGGAGGGGAGGTTATCCTGAGAAAAGCAAAAGATAGAATCTTTTAATAATGCACTAATAGGATAAGCATTTCTTTGTTGTTGTTCAGTCAATTCAGTTATGTCCAACTCTTTGTGACCCTATGTAGGCTTTCTATTTCTATTTCTATTTCCTTCTCCAGCTGATTTTACAGATGAGGAAATTGAGGCAAATACAGATAAGTGGCTTGCCCAGGATCACATAGTTAGTAAGTATCTGAGGCCAGATTTTAAGTCCTTCCTGACTCCATACCCTGCACTCTCTCCACTGTGCCACCAAGCTGCCCCAGGTTTCTATTTAACAACTGTGAAATACACTAATTAGAAGTAATTAAGAAAAAGATAAACAGAGATATACATAGAATTCTTTTGAAGACAGGGACTAGATTTACTTACTCTAGGTATTTTTAGCTACATTTCCTTTAATCATTGGAAGAAGGGAGTAGCTCCATTCCATTTCTCCTTCCTTTTGGGATAGAGGGTTAAAACAGGATGGTTGGATGAATGATTGTTACTGGATGTCTGACTATGAATGGACAGATGGGAAAGGCAGGTGGTATCATTGAAGGACAAATGAAGAGGTAAATTGGTGCCAGTGAGATGTGAGCATGTCCCACCCAAGTAGGGTCCATAATTTGTAAACATGGTGGTCACTTTTCTCATGTGAAACTAGGAAAGGGAAAAAAATGAATAAGAAAACAACTGACAGGAAAATGAAAAAAAACTCAATGGAAAGAGAGGCAACTAGAACCAAAGAAGGAAGTTAAGAGAAGAGAGTTAGAAAATGAACAATTAACAGATGACAGAGTCAGACAATATGGATTTAAATTCTAGTTTTGCCACTTACTTCCTTAATGACTTCAGGCAAGTGACTCTTTTTGTCAGTCTCCATTTCTTTATCTTTAAAATGAATAAAGGGGAAGCTAGATGGCACAGTGGATAGAGCACTGGGCCTTAAGTAAAAGGACCTGAGTTCAAATTTGACCTCAGACATTTAGCACTCACTAGTCACTCAGCTGCTTGCCAAAATTGCTTCTCCAATAATATTAAGAAAAATGAATGAACTGGACTTGATTATCTTCTAGATAAGCCAGAGGAGGCTTTAAAGGCAATTTCAAAACTTTATTTTAAATAAGTCTTCAGTGCCCAACTGTCCCAGCAAAATGCTTCCAACATAATCACATCTGATTTCATAAATTCTTCACTGTCTTCTCTCTGGATACTACCCAGGTTTCCCTGGCAGGAATCATTTTATTCTTGGCTCATAAAAATAGTCCTGAAAAGCAATTTTGTTTTGGCTTAGAAATGAACTAACTCCTACCAATAACAAATATTTTCAAAATATTACTCTGGGGAGAAGGCTTCCAGCCATCCCTCTTAGGTGTGAGTACTCTTTGGAAGCAACCATTTCTTTTAGGTGACCCCGGAAGTATTTCCCAAACGTCATGATGTGGAATTTTTGTATTTGAGGCAGAAGGGAAAAGAAGCTAGGGTTGGGGACATCTTGCCTGGGTTGTGATTGCCAGAGGAAGGAAATACTCCCTGAAACATCATGTTTCTAAAATACTGGCCACTACTGAGTCAAGGATGGGAAGTCCTAGAAAAAGGAAGCTCTCTTCAGTGATATTGGTACCCTCTAATTCTTGATGCCCCAAGAACAAAGCTCTACTCATTCCTCCCTAACTATACCTCAGATACCTAGACCCACTGTACCAGTACTACCTACTATACAATGGAATCCCCAACTAGAGAAATCTTATAAAAATTATCTCTAGAATAAGGAGTTAGGAATATGTTATTGAAGGCAACAAGGCAACAAGGCACTGGACCTTATGCCCTTTTGACCCTATTCAGGGAACCTGAGTTTTCCCCTGAGGAGACCCATTTGTACAGAAAGAAAATAGAAAACAAACTTTTCTTTTAAAAATAAATAAATAAAAACTTAAAATCTATTTCTGGGATTGAAAACAAGCCATTAAAAAACTTCCCAGGCTTCCATGCCAAGCCCCCAAATTACTAATAACAGACATACTGGCTCTGAGAAAGCCATAACTGGCAAATGTTCATTGGGATCTTGTCAGTGGTAATAACCCTTGGCCTTTCATTGAAGGATTTCAAAGCACTCCACAGACATTGTTTGAATCTCAGAACATCCTGGATCCCTGAAAAGGGTAATTATGATGATATTCAAGCAGACAGTTTATACAAGGGTTAAATGAGCATGGGGGTTGAATGTCTTACTACTTTAAGTTGAAAGGAAAAGCCACAAATAAGCTCTAAAGGAACAGCCCTTGTTATTTGGATTCTGAGCACTATTCTGCCCTAAGAGTCTCTGCTGGTGCCAGAGCTACCTTACAGGTAGGGCAGAATAACTTCTATGAGCAGTAGTAGCTTTTTTCTCTCTGAATGTCTGACTATAAGGACTAAGCCTGTGACTATGGTAAGAAACATGTTTAGGGAATGAATTAACTAGGAGACAAAATGTGTGTGTGTGTGTGTGTGTGTGTGTAAATGTGTATACATATTAACATATATTAAAATTTGAATCCTATTCATCAGCTATCCTGTATATCTGTTACTAAAATATCATTCATTGATTGATTCATGCATCCATTCAATCAATCAGCACTTAAGGCTTATTATAATAGCAACAACAGCAACAATAATAGCAGCTCACATTTTTATAGCTCTTTAAGTTTTATGAAATATTTTCCTTATCTGTGTGGGATAGGCAATGCATTTATTATAATCCTGCCACATCTCTACAGAGGAGGAATATAAATAAGATTTGGGAGACCCAAAAACCTAGCCAAAGGTCATGCAGTAAGTAGGCACCAGAGCCTCCTGATTACAAATCTGGTGTTCTTATATAAAGTAGGAATTCAACAAGGTAGAGAATGAGGATAATCAATGGATCTTAGAGTTGGCCAGATCTTTGAGGTAATCTGAAACTACTCCCACTTCCATTCAGAAATCACTTCTACTGTATCTTAACCATTCCTGGTGAAATGAAAGTTCAGAATTTTATTGTTGGACAGACCAAGTTGTTGTCTTGAATCAGAGACTCATGATTTTCCCTGTAATTTTCCCCAAATCTACTCTAGCTCTAACCTCTGTATCTTCAGAGACATGTCATCCTCCCTCCACACCACTTCCCTTCATTTTATTCATTTTCAGTGTTTTGAAAAATTCTTTATAGGATAGATTTTATTTAAAAAGTTATATCTTTGGTTTTTATATCATCTCCAATTCCAAACATATCCGACATATGTCTCCTATCCAAAGAGTCATCTTTTTTTACAAAGAATTTTTTTTAAAAGAAAGGGAGAGGGAAGTAAATCAGTAAAACTAATCAATACAAATCTGATAGTAAATATTATGTTTTGTACCCATGTTGCCTTTCTTCTTCAAAAAGAAAGAAAGGTACATTTTCCCACTTTATTTTTTCATTGATAAACTTAGTAATGATAATTATGTGGTGAACAATTTTGTTTTGCTATTTCTGCAGCTGTTGTATATATTGTCTTACTAGTTCTATTTACTTCCCTTTGCATCAGTTCATATAAACATTTCCATGCTTTTCTATATAATTATTTTTCATTATTTCACATGGCTCAGTAACATCCTATTACATTTCTGTACAACAATATATATTGTCATTTTATAGTCAATGGATATCTACTTTGTTTCCAGGTCTTTATTACTATGAAAAGGCAAGTGTTTCTATAAATAGTTTGTTACATATGGGATGTGTGTGTGTGTGTGTGTGTGTGTGTGTGTGTGTGTGTGTGTGAGAGAGAGAGAGAGAGAGAGAGAGAGAGAGAGAGAGAGAGGTTTTGTTTTGTTTTGTTTTACTTCCTTAGAGTATTTATCTAGCAATGGAATCTAGCAATGGAAAATCTGAGTCAAAGAATATGGGCATTTTAATCACTTTCTTAACATAATTCCAAGTTATTTTCCAGAATGATCAGGTCATGTCATAGTTGTGCCAACAATGTTTTAGGTGTGCCTGTTTGAACGATTGAATGAAAAACACACAAAAGCAACAGCATTTTTTAAAAGTTCTTACTATATATGCCAAATTTTGTGAGAAAAACTGGAGATATAAATAGAAAAATGAACTGCCATTATTTTCAAATAGCTCACATTCTACTTGGGCTCACTTTCTATCATATCAACACATTTAAGAGAGTTCAGCATTACAACAGATGCAAAAACTCAAAAGTCTTAAGAATGATGCTATGAGATTGATGAGAAGTTCCAGAGGACTTTAGGACAAAAAGGCAAAGCAAAAAATAAAAACTTAAGAGATTTCAATCTTGCTAGAATAATTATATTTGGTGACTCTGTTCACCTAATTAACAGTAGTTTATGTCCTCTCAATAAAGCAGAGGTCCTAGAGTGATGAACTTACTAAGTATCATGGAATAGATGGTATTTGATCTGAGAGTTCAAGTGGGAATGGAGATTTATGGTTTTCCTTCTATAGAGATGAGGATGGGGAACATCAGTGTCCAACCAGGAAAGGATAAAAGGAAGGGAGCATGCAGACAGTAGGATCAGGCAGAAGAGCTCTCCCCCAAAACTTGTTTCATCAAGCTTTCCTGAAATTAGATGGCTTCAGAATGACTTGGGGGCAGAAAACAAGGGAGAAATAGCCCCCCTGCATTTTCCCATAGCCCTTTAACCATTGACTATTCTCATATTTTGTGATTGTTTTTTTAGTTTGCAGGATGAATAGTAATATCTCCGAATTATTCACCAATTGATTACCAATTCTCTTTTTAGTAGTTACTGAGAATGTATTGTTAATAATTCACAAATCTTTTGTTCATATGTTTTGACTACTTATCCATTGGGGAATGATTCAGTCCTTCACATTTTTAAAGAAAGTAATCATGTCCCCTCCAAAATTTTCTCTAGACTAAACATCTTTAAATCCCTTCATTACTGTCTTATATAACATGATTTCCAAGCCTTTCAAATTTCTACTTACCCTCCTCTGGACTTGCTTCAGCTTAGCAATGTTCCTCTTAAAATGTGGCATTTGGGGCAGCACCCAGTACTCTCGATGTGGTTGGACCTGGACAAAATACAAGGGAAATATCAACTTTCTTGATCTGTATGGTAGACTTATAACAGTGTGACAAAGATTTTTTGTAGTTTTTCCTTCCTACTCTTGAATCATGTATTTTTTTTTTCAAATGAATCCTTAAGATTCTCCTTTGTGGAGGGATTGTGCAACCAGGTATTCCCATCTTGTCTTTGTGTAATTCATGTTTTTCTCCTAAATTCAGGGATTTACATCTTTTCCTCTTTTTAACTTTTACTTTGTTTGGCTCAGTCCACCTATCAAGTTCTTTTTGAATACTGCTTCAGTCATCCAATAAATTAGCTCTCCCTCCCAGCTTTATGTCCTCAACAAATTTGAGAAGATATATTTCTGTCCTCCAGAAGACACAAGACAGACTCACATGAAAAGTTAACTATGACCAATCAGACTCCCAAGAAACTATTTTAATGACCTAGAAAAAATAACAACAAAATTCATATGGAAGAATAAAAGGTCGAGAATTGCAAGGGAACTAATGAAAAAAAAAGTCAGATGAAGGTGGTCTAAGTGTACCTGATCTAAAGCTATATTATATAGCAGCAGTCACCAAAACCATTTGGTATTGGCTAAGAAATAGACCAGTCGATCAGTGGAACAGATTAGATACAAAGGACAAAAAAGGGTACATCTATAGCAAGCTAGTCTTTGACAAACCCAAAGATACCAACATTAGGGATAAAAATTCATTATTTGGAAAAAACTGTTGGGAAAACTGGAAATTAGTATGGCAGAAATTAGATATGGATCCATACTTAATACCATATACCAAGATAAGATCAAAATGGGTCCATGATTTAAGCATAAAGAATGAGATCATAAATAGATTAGAGGAACAGAGAATAGTCTACCTCTCAGACCTGTGGAGGAGGAAGGAATTTATGACCAGAGGAGAACTAGAGATCATTATTGATCACAAAATAGAAGATTTTGATTACATCAAACTAAAAAGTTTCTGTACAAACAATACTAATGCAAACAAGATTAGAAGGGAAGTAACAAATTGGGAAAATATTTTTAAAGTTAAAGGTTCTGATAAATGTCTCATTTCCAAAATATATAGAGAATTGACCCTAATTTATAAGAAATCAAACCATTCTCCAATTGATAAATGGTCAAAGGATATGAACAGACAATTCTCAGATGATGAAATTGAAACTATATCCACTCATATGAAAGTGTTCCAAATCACTATTGATCAGAGAAATGCAAATTAAGACCACTCTGAGATATCATTACACACCTGTCAGATTGGCTAAGAACAAATAATGATGAATGTTGGAGGGGCTGTGGGAAAACTGGGACACTAATACATTGTTGGTGGAGTTGTGAAAGAATCCATTCTGGAGAACAATTTGGAATTATGCCCAAAAAGTTATCAAACTGTGCATACCCTTTGATCCAGCATTGCTGCTATTGGGCTTATATCCCAAAGAAATACTGAGGAGGGGAAAGGGACCTGTATGTGCCAAAATGTTTGTAGCAGCTATTTTTGTAGTTGCTAGAAACTGGAAGATGAATGGATGTCCATCAATTGGAGAATGGTTCAGTAAATTATGGTATATGAAGGTTATGGAATATTATTGCTCTGTAAGAAATGACCAGCAGGAGGAATACAGAAAGATTTGGAGAGACTTGCATGAACTGATGCTGAGTGAAATGAGCAGAACCAGAAGATCGCTGTACACTTCAACAACAATACTGTATGAAGATATATTCTGATGGAAGTGGATATCTTCAACATAAAGAAGATCTAACTCACTTCCAGTTGATCAATGATGGACAGAAACAACTACCCCCAGAGAAGGAACACTGGAAAGTGAATGTAAATTGTTAGCACTACTGTCTATCTACCCAGGTTACTTATACCTTCGGAATCTAATACTTAATGTGCAACAAAAAAAATTGGTATTTACACACATATATTGTATCTAGGTTATATTGTTACATGTAAAATGTATGGGATTGCTTGTCATCAAGGGGAGGGAGTAGAGGGAGGGAGGGGATAATGTGGAAAAATGAATACAAGGGATAATGTTATAAAAAATTACTCATGCATATATACTGTCAAAAAATTTATAAATAAAATTAAAAAAAAAAAGAAAAGTTAACTATGATACAAGGCAATCTTTGATTAAGTGCCAAATGAGGGAAAGACGTATGGACCAGCTTGTGTGGAAGAAACTTCATGGAGGATTTGGGTCTTGTGGTGCGTCTTATAATACAGGCATGTTGTAGAAAGTAAAGAGAAGAAAGAGGGCTTATAGGTGGGAATATTAACATGAAACATGGAAGAAAAAATTAGTAAGGCATATGTGTACTGGCCTCAGAAAGGTATAATTGTTCAGTTGGATTTAATGTTGGATTTAGAGACAAAGGATCTGGATCCAACTCTGCCCATGTGGTCTCAACCAAATCACTGAATTTTAAAATAGGAGGGATTGGATTAAATGATATTGAAGGTCACATACAACTCTAAATCTCTGATCCTATAAATAGATGCCCTGACCAAGGTTCATGATAGAGTATAATAAGAGACAATGATGGAAAAGTCACATTGGTCCAGATTATAAAATGAATGCAAGTTTGTTTATTTATTTACTTATTACTAATTTGAGAGGAAGTTTCTATTCAATTCACATAATAAGATCATAGATATTTAGGCACAGTGGCTATGGAGGCATTGAGAGACCAAGGAAAGAGTACTGGTTTTGGAGTCCAAGGATTTAAGTTCAAAGTCTATTTTTTTTTATTATTTATATACCCAGAACTGTAAGGTGATGGTACTTGACTAGATAATCTTTATGGGATATCTCTCAGCTTTAAATCCTATAATCATTCTGAAAAGAACCAAACTCTTTATTGAGCAACTTGATGGAACAATTCTAGCCATCTGTTTTTTTTTTCATTTTCTTTTTTTCTTCTACTCTCCTTTCTTCTCTTCTCTTCTCCTCTTATCTCCTTTCCTTCTCATTCTCACTCTTGCACTCGCTCTACCATAGAACAAAGAAAATGAAACAGCAGAAATGGGTTCCATCAATAGAATCAATTTAGTTCTATAATTCAATCTCTTAAATTCATAAATGTGAAAACTAAGGTTCATAGAAAGAAGAAAGACTTTTGCAATCTCATGTAAGGGCCAGAACTTTGACCAGGGTATTTTTAGCCTATTCCCAGAGTCCTTTCCAGAATCATACTCTGTTCTTAAGGACTGGTTCCATTTCTCTATGAATCTAGGACTTAATGATCTCAGAAAGACTTCAGGATCAATGAACTCAATTCAATTTGCTAATACATTTTGCTTTAACCTCCCTTTATTCATCTCTTGCTGCATATTGCTACAAAGAAAACTGGAATTTTTGCTACATAAAATTAACAAGCAAAAATAATGTCATGAGAAGGGAAAATGTCAACTAAGAAAAAATTTCTTCAAAAGTCTAATTTACAAGATATTTAGGAAAATGACACAAATACATAGGACCAAACATCATTCTCTAAGATGATGATGATGATGATAATAATAGATGGCTTTTACATAGGACCCACTATATTCTAGGTACAATGCTAAGTGCTTTACAAATATTATCTCATTTTATCTTGACAACAACAATGGGAGGTAGATATTATTATGTCTTTATAGGAGAAGAACCTGAGGCAAAGAATAAGTAATTTTAAAGTTAATAATAAGAATATATTTGGGGTTTATGAAAGATTTTATATTCTCTCATTGCTGTAGTAAAGTTTATGGTAAAACATATGAATAACTAATTTTCAAAAGAAGAATTGCAAACTATATGCAATCACATAAAATGCCTCAAATTAAAATTACTCTAAGTTTTTATAATGTACTCAGAAGAAATTACAAAAATGAGAAAAATCAGAATAAGTTAATGTTTAAGGAAACTATAGGAAGCAAGGTGCACTAGTTCCTTGTCTTTCCATTCTCATTCTACATTGCTCTACACTGCACTGCCATCCAGCAGTCCTATCAAAGTGTTCTTATCTCTGTTTCTTACAAATCTCTTTTTTCTCTGTATTTATTGCACAATTTAACTTCAAATATACTTGTTTTTCAACTCAACCTCATAAATTTCCATAATTCCTTCAAGATATGGTGTAAGTAATTTCTTCTAATAAATCCTTTCCTGATTCTCCCAACATTTGATGCTCTCTGTTCCTAACTAACATATTATTTATAGATGCATATGTTATCTCCTCCTATAAAATGTAAGTATTTAGAGGGCAGAGACTGCTTCATTTTTGTTTTTATGTTGCCCAGTGTCTGGCACAAAGACATCATTTAATAAATGCTAACTGATGAATTAATTATGCAGATATAAGAAATAATAATACTATGGTTATGATAATATGAATGTGTATCACAACATAGCATTTTCATCTTTTTTGTTATTTGCTTTTTTTCCTTTCTCATTTTTTCCTTTTTGATCTGATTTTTCTGGTACAACATGATAAATGTAAAAATATATGTTTAGAAGAATTGCACATGTTTAACCTGAATGGCTATGATAATATAAACAAACAAACCAAAAAAACATTAAAAACTAAGTCAAGGAGTGACTCCCAGCAATGACATGTGATTACAGAGAGATCAAAAGACATCTCCCAACTTTTGATTGAGAGGTTTGGGGATAGAGAAGAAGGTATCTACGGGTTTGGAATGATTCATATACTATTAGATACGGTCATTATGTGTATTGGTTTTGCTTTTTTTTTTTTTTTTTCATACAATGTGGAGTAAAGATAGTAGTTTATGTTTTTAGAAATCACTGATAAGATATAAAAACAAAAAAGTATCAATGGTACATTTTAAAAGAAAGCAAAACAAAAAAAATATTAGGACTGTAACCACAAGATCATATAACTATAGATTTTCAAGATAGAAGAAAATAGCAATCATTTAATTTATTTTATAGACCACCATTTTATAAATGAGAAAACTGGTGACAGTTTTGGTCAGATAGCTAGTAAGTAGAAAAGCTAGAATTCATAAATAGAGAAAAGAGCATTAACTCTAGAATTAGAAAGTCTGTATTCAACAGAGAGGCTTGGAGAGACTTAAATCAACTGTTACTGAGTGAAATGAGCAGAACCAGAAGATCACTATACACTTCAACAACAATACTGTATGAAGATGTATTCTGATGGAAGTGGAAATCTTCAACATAAAGAAGATCCAACTCACTTCCAGTTGATCAATGATGGACAGAAATAACTACACCCAGAAAAGGAACCTGGGAAGCGAATGTAAATTATTAGCACTACTGTCTATCTACCCAGGTTACTTATACCTTCGGAAGCTAATAATTAATGTGCAACAAGAAAATGGTATTTACACACATATATCGTATCTAGGTTATATTGTAAGACATGTAAAATGTATGGGATTACCTGTCATCGGGGGGAGGGAGTAGAGGGAGGGAGGGGATAATTTGGAAAAATGAATAAAAAAATAAAAAAGAATAAAAATTTAAAAAAAAAGAATATCATGACTGCCTTTATCCAAAGTAATATTTTTAAATGCCCAAGACAAAGTTATTTCACTGGGGATCTTTACTGGATACCATCTTCTAAATGTACATTGAGCAAATGACTGCTCTTTTGGTTTGTCCATTTAAATTAAAAACAAATAACTACAAAAAAAAAAAGTCTGTATTCAAATCTTACCTCTTATATTTAGTGCCTATTTGACTTTATTCAATTCTGTGCCTCAGTTTCTCCATCAGTAAAATAAGGCTGAGAATAGATAACATTTATATAGCACTTTGAGGTTTTCAAAGTACTACACAAATATTTTTTCATTTTATCCTCACAAACAATCCTGTAGGGTAGCTTGCAATTATTATCCCTGTTTTACAGATTAGGAAACCAAGACAGATAGAAGTTAAATGACTTTTCTATGATCACACAGCTAGCAAATATCTTTTATTTTTTTTTATTTTATTTTTTTTTTAATTTTTGCTAGCAAATATCTTAGTACAAATTTGAACTTAGGTCTTCTTGACTCCAAGACTAGTTGTCTCTTGAGAAGACAGAAAATAATGAAATCTCTGAATGTCTGTTTCTCTCATCATTGGAGAACACAGAAATGTCAAAAAAAATTATGTTCAACACAAAATCACAGTAAGTGGTAAAGGTCCCAGAAGAACCAAAGAAGGCACAGAATCATTGCATTTGAGTGTTGGTAGGAATCTTGAAGAGAAAGGAATCCTCATTGCAATATAATATACAAGTGGTGCACCAGGCTATGTTTGAAGACCTTCAATGAAAAGGAACCTACTACCTATTAACTCAGCCTCTTCCATTTTTGGGTGGTCTTTATTGCTAGGAAATTGTTGTTGTTGTTATTGTTTTTCCCCCAATATTGAGACTAAATTTACCTCTCTGCAAATTCTGCTCTACAATAAAAGCTAATTTTTATATAAACGTAGGTAACATAAGCACTAGTTATTTAAGGTTTACAAAGTTCTTTACATAGATTATCTCATTTGATACCTACAATAACCTTGTGCTGTCAATGCCCTTCTTTTTACAAATGAAATAACTGAGACAGAGAGATCAAAGTAATTTGTGCAGGATCACATAGCCAATAAGTTTTTTGAGGCCAGATTTTAACTTGAGTTCTTTGATGAGTCATTGTTGTTTAAAACAAAAACAAAAACCTTATTCCTAAAGACTAATAGCTAATTATTTTATCTCACCCTATAAAACAGCCCACTGGTGGTCTGATTATTTACTAAATCACAAATTTAGGCATTTTGTAAATGCAACTATTATAAATATCTATAAATAACTGCTTAATGTTTTATAACTAAATTCTGGGGCTCTGTGTATTATTTAAAAGAGCAATATCTTTGGAATCAAGAGAATTGGGTTTAAACCTTGCAGCTGATAAGGAGCAGCTGTGTAGGGCTGTGGATAGAGCACTGATCCTAGAGTTAGGAAGACCTGAGTTAAAAACTAGCACCAGACACTTATTAGCTGTGTGATCCTGAAGAACTTACTTCATCCTATTTACCTCAGTTTCCTCATCTCTAAAATGTGCCAGAGAAGGAAATGACAAACTACTCCAGTATCTTTGCCAAAGAAATCTGGGATGAGGTCATGGAAAGTCAGGCATGACTCAAATCAACTTGCAACTGACACAGAAGCTGGGGGAATTAGGAGAATTCATAATCTGTCAAAACCTGTCTCCCCATCTGTAAAATGGAGTTGATAATATTGAATGAGCTATTAAAAATAATAGCTCTTTATTTTCAAAATGCATGCAAATATAGTTTTCAACAATCACTCTTACAAACTTTTGTGTTCCAAATTTTTCTCCTTCTTCTGGACAGCAAGTAATCTAACATAGGCTAAACATGTGCAATTCTTCTAAACATATTTTCACACTTATGCTGTACAAGAAAAATCAGATCAAAAAGGAAAAAAATGAGAAAAAACAAGCAAACAATAAAAAGATGAAAATACTATGTTGTGATATACATTCAGTTACCATAGGACTCTTTTTGGATGCAGATGGCTCCGTCCATCACAAGTATATTGGAATTAGCCTGGATAACCCCATTGTTGAAAAAGCCTAGTCCATCAGAATTGATCATCATATGATCTTGTTGTTGCTGTGTACGGTGGAATGAACTATTTTATAAGGGCAGTCATGCTAAAACACATTATAACTTTCTTGTTCATTTGTTAATGCAAAAATGTGTGTCTCATTCTTCATCTTGAGCTCATGAGTCCTTAGGACATGAATAGAAAGGTTTATCCTCAGTTCTTAGGAATACAGGTTAGTCACTGCATTATATAGAAGATCTTAAATCTTTCAAAGTCATTTTTTCTTCTCTGTTATTATATAATGTTTTGGTCATTGCTTAAAGTATTCTGTTTCTTTTGACTTTATATCACTTTTGACTTAAAACACATGTAATTGTCAGACTTCTCTGACATTTAAAAAAGTGTTGGAGAAATTTTTTAAAATGTTAATAATCTAGTTTAAAGTTAAAAAGGGAATTCAGCTCTGGAGATTAAGTGTTTAACATTTGCTGGCACACTCCTAGTGGTTGGTTGTGTCCTTCATTCTTAAAAAGGACCAAGATGACATCATTATGCTAGAGTTGAGTTGCAGTGTGTCCATCTGTGGCTGATCAGACCAATATGAGCTTAGAATGTTCTGCTGTGGTTGGCCACAAATAGTCCATATGAACATTTGGAATAGCTTCTGTAATTTTCGGCATCTTGTATTTCTTTTGAGCTAATTCAATTTTGCTTTGCCTATAGAGCCAACACCTTCTTTGATAAGATTATGCCACGATGTCATTATATTGCTTTTTCTGACTACTTTGTGAACACTTGCCATGTGTGAGTTCTCCACAAAATAATCTTTTTAGCAACTATGCATTTGACATTCAAACAATGTGGCCAGCACAACAGAGTGGGGCTCTCTGCAGTAGAGCTGGAATCTTTGGCAGTTTAGCATGAAAAAGATCCTCAGTGTCCAGTATTAGAGGCCTAGTTGTAGTATCACTAGGTCAATTTCCTCATCTGTGAAATTAAAGTCCTTTAAAGTCTCTGAGAGCTTGAAAATTATAGTCCCATAATCTTTATCCCATGATAAATATCTCAAACTAAATGTAAATGCAAAATATCCTACATCATTTATATTAAATGTAAATGTAAAATGGCTCATGTCAATATTACTTTTCTCTCAAAAAATGAAGCCTGAAAGCAAAAGGGAATTACAACTTCCTCTTCTCCCCTTTTCCTCATCTTGCATCATTCAGTCATCTTCCCATATTATCTCTTCCTTTACTATAAGGAAGATCCAGGTCTTTCCTTTATTATATACACACATACACAGACACAGACACACACACACACACATCAGAAAGAGAGAAGAGAAGAGATTAAATACTTATCATGTGCCAGTCACTATTTTAAATCCTAGAGACAAAATATAGTCTATTTTCTTTTCCATCTTATTTTATAGATGAAGAAATTGAGGCTAATAGGGTTAAATGGCTTGCCCAAGCTCAAACAGCTAGGAAGTAGTTGGTGGCAGATTTGAACCCAGGTATTCCTGACTCCAGGTCCAGTATTCTATCTACTATCTACATAACTGTCTATGTCCAGAGAACAGCACAAGATGGAGGTCTCAGATGAATATAGGATAGGTGCTCAGCAGAACCCACTTTCTGCTTTGTTCACAGCACTTTTCATTTCTCCCCTGATGTTCATATTTCTTGTTTTCTTAAAAGCAAAATCCTCTTAGCCTGTGTCATGTCTGAGTGGTAATTACCCTGTGTCTGTTCATCTGCCTTCAAGTTATTTTTCCCATCTTCACTGTCAGAGCCGCCTGCTTCTTATCTCTATTGTCCTCCTTTAAGGAAACAGGACTTGTCTCTTGATGCTCACATTTTTATTCCTAAGTTAAAAAGTCCCCTTGAACGTGCATTTTATGGACACAAGAACAGCCTAATTTTCTTTGTGTAACCTGAGACATCCCAGTGGTGGGGCCTTTACAGTTATTGTATGAGCTGGCTTTGGGGATCACACACATGAAGGCCCCAGAGAAAACAGCCTCTGACAGAGCATCTTTGATGAGCCATAGGGTTATTATCATGAATGTTATGCAGAGATACTGGCTGCATTCCTATGACTGTAGCCTTTCTTTATCTTTTCTCAGCCTTTTTATAGCTCTAGTAAAAGTCTTTTCAAGGGAATAGAGCAATTAAACTATGGAATCATCTTACATCTGGATTCCCTGGACATATCAGAAGTTTTTCCTCCATCCAGCTCTTCACCTCTAACATATCTTTTCTCAATGGTTCAAATCTGCCCTTAGCTACTTTCTAGCTATGTGACTTTGGGCAAGTCACTAAACCCTCTTAGCCTTCATTCTTCATCTATAAAATAAGATGGAGAAGAAAATAGACTATATTTTTGTCCCTAGGATTTAGAATAGTGACTGGCATATAATAAGTGTTTAATTTTCTCTCTCTCTCTCTCTCTCTCTCTCTCTCTCTCTCTCTCTCTCTCTCTCTCTCTCTCTCTCTCTCTCTCTCTCTCTCTCTCTCTCTTTCTCTCTCTGTCTCTTTCTCTCTTTTTCCTACCCAATTATGTATTCTGTGCCAAACCTCTCTCTCAAACTATCTATTTTTTATAATGTTGGAAAAGCAAACTTCTCTACAATGCACCCTTGATCCCATTTCTTGCTATCTTCTGTAACAGACTGTCTCTTCTATTATTTCTCACTCTAAATTTCAATTTTTTCCCATTTAGTGGCTCTTTCATTTCACCTCTATTCTTAAAAAAAGACAAAAAAAAAAAAAACTTTCACCTCCTCTAACTATGCTAACTAACCCCTTATTGTTCTCTCCTCCCCTTCAGATTCCTTGAGAAATTCCATCTATACTTCTACTTTTTTATCTCATACTAAACCTTCTGCATTTTCCTATGAATTCACTATCCAACTAAAGTCGCCTCCATTAAAGTAATCTGCGATCTCTTATATTACAAATCAAAAAATATTTCTAAATACTCACCTTCTGCACCTCTCTAAACCCTCTGACATTATTGATCATCTTCTTTTTCTGGATTTTTTTCTCCTTACTAGGTTTTCATGTCATTGATCTCCCCTGGTTTTCCTACTATATGTCCTGCCACCTCTCAATCTCCATTGTTGGGGCTTCATTCATATGAATAGTCTATCTTGTTGAGAATCTCATCATCAGCTTTCATGGATTTAATTTTCACCTCTATGCAGATATTCCAGTTAATATATCTAGCCCTGTTATCTTTCCTGAACATTTCCCTTTCAAACTAGATAATGAGTGTTGCTATTGCTGGTGGTCATTTTCAGATATGTCCAAATCTTTGTGACCCCATTTGGGATTTTCTTTGCAAAGATACTGGATTGGCTTGCCATTTCCTTCTCCAGTTAATTTTACAGATGAGGAAACTGAGGCAAACAAATTTAAGTGACTTGTTCAGTGCGACAATTAGTTAAATGACAGTGTTCAGTAATAGTGAATATCTAAGACTAGATATTCTCAGGTCTTCCTGATTCCAGGTCCAGCACTTTATCTACTGCTAAGATAGTGAGGACACATCTCAAATACATGTCCAAAACAGAACACATAATCTTTACCCATTCTCTTCATAACTTTACTATTACTGTTGAGGGTATTACTGGGTTGTTTTTTTTTTTAACCAACCAGACTCTCTATTTCAGTATCACCCACAACTTCTCATTCTAACACACTCCATACATACAATGTGTTGCTCAATCTTGTCGTTTCTCTTCTCATAACACATCTCCATTATGCTTTCTTATCTCCATTCACAACCATTACCCTACTCAGCCATTACCCTACTTCTTATCTGGAGTATTGAAATAGCCTTTAAATTGATCTACCTATCTCAAGATTCTCCCTATCCCAATCTATTCTTCACTCAATGTCAGAATGCATTTCCAAGTGATTTTCCTAAAGATGACCTTGTCATCATAAACTCCAGTGTCTCCATATTACTCCCAAATCAAATAAAACACACTTCATGAACTAGCCTCTTCCAATTCCCATATTTCCAATATTAAACTTGGTTCTCCTTTGCAAAGTATGATGCAGCTATAATGTCCTATTTGCTTTTCCTCAATCCGATGCTCCATTTTCTATATGTTCCTTTACCCTATCTACTCCCCATATTTGAAATTCTCTCCATGTTTACTTTTGCTTCTGGTTTTTCTGTCATCCCTTAAGACTTGGCTCAAATCTTATGTTTTACAAGAGGCCTACTCTTCCCCATCTGAGTGTTCTCCCTTCTGAGAGTACCTCCCATCTCATTCGATATACACCACAAATGTTCCTAGTTATTTAAATGTTGTTCCCCTCCTTAGAAAGTTGTAGTGTTTGGCCAAAACCAAAATTCAAGTACCAAACAACAAACAAATAACCCATTTTGATTGATTTAATTGGTTGGTTTTATTGATATCTTCCCACATCAAGTATACTGTGTTTCTTAAGAAAGTTGGTTAACCTTTCTGACCCTCATTTTCCAAATGTGTAAACTGGGAATAAAGAAGACCATATGTGAGCACTTTGCAAAACTTTAAATGCTACGTAATTGACAGTTATATTATTCTGAAATATGCCACCATCTTCCTCATGTTCTTTTATATTTAATATTCAGCATCTTCTTTGGTAGTTAAGATGTTTGCTTTTTGTAACTAAATAAAATATTTGGATGTAAACTCATCCTCTTTAGGCTCATGTAAAGCATCTTTGAGACAACTGGCTTAAAACCAATACACTTTACCTTCACCAGAATCTATCTTTTTGCTGTCATGGACCCATCTGTCAATCTATTGAAATCTATAGGAAGTTAAAGAAGTCTCCTTTTTCATAATCCTGGGGGTTTTCTGACCCCTGAGGACTACTATAGACATTTTCTCAGAATAACATTTACCCATAATTGAAGGAAATGTCAAATTTTAGTTAGAAGTTAACAAAAATTAAGACATGGTTGGTTTTTTTATTATTCATATTCAAATTTATAGACCCCCTGAAATCTACCTATGGACTCACTGTCCACTCCATGGACCTCAGATTAAGATCTCTTACTCTACACTTTCCTCTCTCTTCCTTGAAAAAGGAAGGAACCAAAAGATACAGGCATCATAAAAGTGTAGCTTAAGCAGAAGCAACTGGGTGTCTGAGAGAAGTTTCAGATTCCTGAGGGATAAGTGAATTAACTTGAAATAAACTGTGAGAATTAAGCATATGGAGGACAAAGGCTTTTTTATTATTGTAGTCTAGTCCCTATCCTTCTTTGGCTTCATAATTCCTACAATAATGCTGTGCACAGAGAAATTGTTCCAGAAATATTTATTAAATTGAATCAGTCAACAGCTCTGCTAGGAATGGTCTTAAGAGGCCATTTTCAAACGTGA